>NC_092341.1:335287500-335587500 GCF_046630445.1 Rutidosis leptorrhynchoides
GTTAATCTCATATGTATAAAATGATCGGAAAAATCTGGTTCGTTACACTTATCATAAGTATTCCATTAATAAATGTATTATTAATCATAAGTTTAATTATAAGTATAATTAAATCATAATGTAATTATTAAATGATATAATAAATATATATCACAAGTATTAATTAAAAATAATTACTTTTATATCATAAGTAATTTAATTATAATGAAAATCATTATTTATATAACCTAAGTTAAAATTTATAACCATAAGTTTTATTAATAATCGTCGGGTCATAACTTGTGCCTCGGGTGTCTGTTTTTGACGAATCTTATATATATCCTCGTCCAACAAACCATCCTGAAACCTTATAACACTCAAGAACACCCTAAAATCAGTTAATGAGGTCGTGATGATCAGCCATGAACCAAACCATTCGTTAATCCGTTTCAAAACAAGTTTTAATCATTCCGGGTGATCCGTGGCTCGGATATTGATGACCCGAACATGAAAGTTCATTCAATCATCAACTCTAACACAATGGAACACCCTAAAATCTCAGATTATGACCCCAAAGTCGGACCACAACCTGATTTCAAAAGTTATCAATTTCAATCTTTACAAAACCTTAAATCAAGCGTAGATTTTTATCCGTAACTCGAAACAAGACGAATCCAAAGTCTAAAATTATGTACTAAATGAGAAGAAGACATTGAGACACTTAAATTAATCAAAAACATTAGTCAAAGTTACTGATTTAATTGATATAGCTGCTGTCCCATTTTTGATCAACCGAAAACATACGAAATCGAGCATTTCTAAGCAAACTAACAACACCACAATCAAATACAAGTACTATAACATTAACATACATGTAAGATCAGTAAAAATAAATTAAAATTGAAAAGCTAGGATTTGTGTTCATACCCAAATCAAAAATCAAGAAGAAGAGGCTTAAAGATCGTGAGATAAGACACCCGATTATGCAAATGATCTTGATAAATGATGAAGATTCATATGGTTAATGATGTTGGCTGATTTTTGGTGTATGGATGAGTAAAATTTCAGCCTAGGGTGAGGGAGAAGAGAGGAGGTGAAGTGATTTAGGGTTTAGGAAAAATAAAGTGTGTAAATGAAAGTGTAAAATGGACCTTATGAAAAATAATCCACAAATGAATGAGGGGAGGCCCATTTCGGCTGAAATGTACATGGGGATGGGCCCCACTAAGCCTAAACTTGATTCCATGAATTAGCTTTTGGCCCAAAAGCGCGAACGAAGCCCGATTCTTGAAAACACTGCTACGCGATTAATTTTTCGAAAAGAACACACATGCGGGAAAAATAAATTATAAAAATATTTTACAAATCATATGATATAGAAATATCATAAATAAAATAATTTAGATTTGAAAATCACAAAAGTCTAATCGTTGGTTTGAAAACCGAAATGATTCACCGGATAGAAATCCACGACACGTAGAAACGTACAATTTTAGATATGAATAAATATATTCATATAACACATAATAAAAAATATATTATTATTAATATAATAATATAAGTCATAGAAATGAGGTGGCACAAATATCAAATAACAGACGTTAAATATAAATAGAAAAAGATAACCAAAAAAGTAGGGTCGTGACAGTACCTTCCCGTTACGGAAATTTTGTCCCGAAATTTAAGCAGGTGCAGGGGTTGACTCGCCATTTGAGAACAAATGCGGGTATTTCTGCCTCATATGATATTCACGTTCCCAAGTGAACTCGGGTCCACGTCTGGAATTCCATCTAACTCCGACAATAGGAATCTTACTCTACTTGAGCTTCTTAACTTCTCGATCTATAATTTCAACAGGTTCCTCAACAAAATGAAGTAGTTTATCAACATGAAGTTCATCAAGAGGAATGGTTTCATCGGCCTCAGCCAAACACTTCTTCAAATTAGATACATGAAAAACGTCATGAACAGTACTGAGTCCAACTCTCTCTGTAATCTCAAACGGTCCAACAAAATGAGGATTCAACTTTCCCCTTTTACCAAAACGTACCACACCTTTCCAAGGTGATACCTTCAACATAACACGGTCACCAACTTGAAATTCTATATCTTTCCTTCTCTTATCGACATAACTCTTTTGCCGACTTCTGGCGGTTCTTAATATTTCTTTAATCTGTACGATCTTCTCGATAGTCTCATGAATAATTTCTGGGCCTGTGAGTTGAGCATCCCCAACCTCATTCCAACAGACAAGGGACCTACACTTTCTACCATACAGAGCTATGAAAGGTGCGACTTTAATACTTGCATGATAGCTGTTATTATAAGAAAATTTAGCTAGCGGCAAAGATCTGTCCCACCCATTACCAAAATCAATAACACACGCTCGTAACATGTCTTCCAACGTTTGATTGGTCCTTTCACTCTGACCATCCGTCTGCGGATGATAAGAGGTGCTCATTTCTAACTTAGTTCCCAAAGCTTCCTGTAAGGATTGCCAAAACCTCGATATAAATCGACTGTCTCGGTCTGAAATAATAGATACGGGAACACCATGTCTTGAAACAATCTCCTTCAAATACAAATGAGTAAGCTTCTCCATCGAATCTGTTTCCTTAATCGGTAAGAAATGAGCTGACTTTGTGAGTCGGTCAACAATCACCCAAATGGTATCATAACCACCCACAACTCTCGGTAATTTCGTAATAAAATCCATCGTAATACCTTCCCACTTCCACTCAGGAATCTCATGTTGCACCAAAATTACAGACGGTTTCTGATGTTCAGCTTTAACCTTAGCACAGGTCAAACACTTAGCCACATACGTAGCCACATCAGCTTTCAAATTAGGCCACCAATACTGCTCCTTAAGATCATGATACATCTTTCCTGAACCAGGATAAATAGAGTACCTAGACTTATGAGTCTCATCCAAAACAAGTTTTCGCAAATTACCAACTTCGGAACCCAAAGGCGTCTCGCAAAATACCGAGTAACATCGGTTCGTAACTCAAACTTCTTAGCCATACCTCTGACTTTCTCGTTCACAAAATTCTCCTCCTTCAAGGCTTCTTGTTGTGCCTCAAGAATCTGCCTAACGAGGTTAGTTCGAATTGTCATATTCAAGGCCCTAAAACTGCGAGGTTCAGCCCTCTCTTTATGACTTAACGCATCGGCCACAACAATGGCCTTCCCCGAGTGGTATAAAAGTTCACAATCATAATCATTCAGCTTCTCAACCCACCTGCGCTGCCTCATACTTAACTGTTTCTGATCAAGGATATGTTGAAGACTTTTGTGATCAGTGTACACTGTACTTTTGACCACATACAAATAATGTCTCTAAATCTTAAGCGCAAACACAACAGCTCCCAACTCTAAATAATGGGTTGTATAATTCTGTTCATGGATCTTCAACTGACGTAACGCGTACGCAATAACTTTCTTTCGCTGCATCAAAATGCAGCCAAAGCCCTAACGCGATGCATCACAATAAACAACAAACTCATCATTACCCTCAAGTAGTGACAATATCGGAGTGGTAGTCAACTTCTTCTTCAGAGTTTGAAAAGTAGTCTCTTGTTTATCCTTTCACTCATACTTCTTCTCCTTGTGTGTTAAAGCAGTCAGAGGTTTCGCTATACGAGAGAAATCTTGAATGTACCTTCTATAGTAGCCTGCCAACCCTAGAAACTGACGAATCTGAGTAAGAGTCTTCGGAATTTCCCACTTCTCAATTGCCTAAATCTTGGCAGGATCAACTTGTATTCCTTGCTTACTAATAACATGTCCAAGGAATTGATCTTCCTTCAGCCAGAATGCACATTTTGAAAACTTAGCATACAACTCTTCTTTTCTTAACAAATCAAGCACTAGCTTCAGATGCTCTTCGTGCTCTTGATCACTCTTGGAATAAATAAGGATATCATCGATGAATACAATAACGAATTTGTCCAGATAGGGTCTACACACACGGTTCATGAGGTCCATGACACATAAGGTGCGTTGGTTAATCCGAACGGCATAACAATAAATTCGTAGTGACCATAACAGGTACGGGAAGCGGTTTTCGGAATATCAGTCTCTTTAACGCGTAATTGGTGATAACCAAAATGGAGATCAACTTTAGGATAAATGGACGAACCTTGGGGCTGATCGAACGGATCATCAATTCTCAGAAGAGGATAATAATTCTTAACAGTAAGCTTGTTCAACTCGGGATAACCAATACACCATCGGAACGAACCATCTTTCTTCTTAACAAACAAAACAGGAGCTCCCCAAGGTGACGAACTAGGACGAATAAAATATAGTTGCAACAATGAAGGAAGAAATATATGGAGTAGTCACATCAGTGGCATAGATATTTAAGGCAATTCTCTCAAAGGAGATAACGAGGATCATGGACTTCAAAGTAAATATTCATTACACTTCCGAAAGGAATACGTACGAAAGGTGTGATCTTTCAACGAGAGTGAATTTCTTTGTACAATGAGCGAGGCAATCTAGGATTCATCCATATTCTTAAATTTATGTGCGGATGAAAAGAACGCGAATCATGGGTTATAAAGAATGGCCGACTCCAGGTGAGATGAATCTCCAAAAATAATTTCGTGCACCTCAAAGTATTGAATCCTAGGATTGATGTTTACGAGGGTGTTGCGGTTAACCGCGAATATTGAGAGTAGAAACTCCTCAAACGGTCTAGTGTAATATATATCCATGATACCTACTATAACAACAGTTGGGGTAGAAACCCACCTAGCGCCTTTCCTACAATAGGGTGACCACCGAGTGTACCCTAGAAAATTGATTTATCGGTCCGCATTTCGGCCATGTCCAACCATAGTATGGAAAATTTTATGAGCGCAAAGACTTTCCAACAAATTTTATAAAACCATCATCTAAAGTGGTGTAAGGGTTTCTATCAATGAACTTAATGATAAGTTTCATCCTTAAACGGAGGATGAGAAGAAATGTGATCCAAACACTCTGTAGAGTAATGCAAAAATTTGATAAAATCAATCAAAGGAGTTTTGAAAAAAAGCTTTAAACGTTTGATGTGACAACATAAACGGAACAAAGTTCTTAGTAAATTTAGAAGTATGTACAACGTGTACTATTTTATATAAAACAATTGGACTTAGTCAAATAGCTCAATAAATGAGTGGTTTTAAAATAATTTTGAAGGTATGATTTAGTATATACTAGCCAAAATAGGTAAGGGTAAATTTATTCATTTGAATCCATACATACATATATGATTTTATAAATTGTATACATGACAACATATTTCATTACTTCTATTCGCCCATAAATCTCGTGAGAACCTCCCAATAAAATAAATGTGTAAAACTCCTGATGATAAACAGAGTATCTGTATTTCAGAGGTTACGAGTTGAAGTAAGATCGTGGAAGATCGAGTAAAGGACTTGAATCGTCGTGTGACATTTGACCAACAAATGTTACGAGGTCATGAAAACCAATGAGTTAAATGTTGTTTTGACTATTATCAGGACATAAGTCCTTGGGCCAAACTGTTCCCGAGCGAAGCTGTTGCTAACAAGCGAGTTATGAAGGATAGAGCATGAGATAGATAATCTGGTTAAAACGAGCTTCTCGTATATCAACAAATAAGATAATAAGTATTTTCCCTACCCATGTAATACATCGGAATTTCTGAATGAGTAGTGTAAAAATTTTCTTTGACTCGCTTTCAATTCCTCATGTCACAATATTGTAACTTCTTTAAGAATTACCATAATATAATCACGTTGTGTAACATCCCGCGTTTTTCCGTTAAATTTATTTTTAACACCGTCTTTTTTTTTTTAAATAATACTTTTCGTTATTTAAATTCGTAGTTTCCGTTGACTAACGTTCATAATAATTCCGTCATTCAATTATAACATCTCTCGTTAACTTGCGTTTTAAAAATATTCGATCGGTTAAATCCCGCACCCGCTTTGAAACTCGAGGGACCGGAGTTGCCAAATGGGCAAACTAGTTGACTAGGTCAACTAGTCAACCCATTTTTCCACCATTCAATCACCTCCCTCTCTCTCTCTTTCTTTCTTTTTTCTCTCAAGAACACAAACATAATTCATCATCTAAATTCGGATCGGGAAGCAAACTTCAAAACAAATTACATATTCGTGATCCTCTCATCATCCTCTTCGATTTGGTACCAATTTCATCCATTTTGGGTAACATTTCTAAAACACTAAATTTTCTCTAAATTCGTTTTATATACTTGAAATTGTGTTAGTTAGTGTCTATGGCTCGTGTGTAACATGAATATATGTTTTGTTTGCTCGATTTGTGGTTTGGAGTAACTAGTTTGAGTTTTTGAAATGGGTTTGCTTAATCCTTGATTTTGGATGAGTTAATGTTGTTAGATTGTTAAAGTGCATGTTTTAATTGTGTTACTAGTATCATTAGCCACATTTGGATGTGTAGGTTGATTAAGAAAACTTCAAAAACCCGATTAATGATTTTGTGATGTTTGACTAGGGTTTGATAGTTCTTGACATGAACTTTTGGATGCTTAAATGCCATGGAATGTTAATTGTTAGTGATTAGTTGTAATGTATGCTTAATTACCTTCGAAACGGCATATCGTATGTGTAAATTGGATTCCCGAATCATAAAATACGTTTTACGAACTTGAAACTTTGAAAATAAACCTTTCTTGATCAATTGACGAGTTTTTGGTTATTGTAAATGATGTTTTTGATTGATGATATATGGTTAGTTGTATTCCTCGTCAAAATACCTTTTCGACGATATATGATAGGCATTATAAGTGTTTGCGGGTCAAGAATTGGGTTGGAAAAGGTTTTGGTTCGTGCACACTTGGAAAAACTGACCAGAATTCTCTGGCCAGGTAGTGGCGCGGCGCGCCACATACCCGCGCGGCGCGCAGAATCGCCTGGCCAGATTCTGCTCACTTTGTCACATTTCACGCGAAATGTTTGACTAGCTACCGACCTCCGATTCACATGAAACTTGTTCTAATATGCTTATATATGAATAAAAACCTCAGAAAAATAGTTCGGGACCGAACCCGAACGTGTTGACTTTTTCGTTGACTTTGACCAAGTTTGACTTTTAGTCAAACTTAACCAAACTTTTATACAATCATTCTAACATGCTTTTATACTTGTTTCTTGTATGAAACTTGACAACGTGATTCACATGCTATACTTAATCGAGTCATAACGAGCCATAGGACTAATTGAACACATTTCACCCGACCTTGTATCGTAACCGGTTAATTGATACAACTTACTTGTTTAGGTCAAGGCTAAGCAACTTTCATGCATACGTTACTTTGTGAAGTACTTTTATACTCGTGCACTCGAGGTGAGATCATAGTCCCACCTTTGCAAATACTTTTATACTTTTAAATCGTGGGCTGAGAAACATATACTTTATATACATTTATACGGTTTATACTTTCATACTTTGGATACAAATGCGAATACAAGAGCAAAGATACAGACGAGTTAGAACAAAAGTCCTCAATCCAATTATCATTAGTTCCACTTGCAGGGTGTAAGTGTAAGCGAGTGATTATGTTGTGTGGCCATACGGGTTTAACGAACCCTCATTCAGACGGTTCGCTACCGTTAGTGGATGAAATATAATTTCAACGTGCATAGTGTATGTTCTAACACTATATTCAAAATTCAGAGGGAAGATTCAGTTAAGTTTTGGTAATTGGGTGCTCGTGATACAGACAACATCTTTTGGGATGTATACGCTTGATATTCACTTTATACTAAATCTTATGGTTTACAAACACATCTTTAGAGATGTATACGCCTTGATACTAAACCTTGTGATTCAAAAACATACTTTCACAAATACATTTATGATCTCACCAACGTTTTTCGTTGACAGTTTTCTACATGTTTTCTCAGGTTCATACTTGGCTACTTGATACATGCTTCCGCACTCTTTGATTACTTGATTGGAGTCAACCATGCATGCATACGCTAGGGATAGCACTTTTGGATTCAAACTTTTGTTTACATACTTACGCTATTTATAGCAACTGTGTTTTTAAACTAATTATGTCGCAAGTTATTTCATTTATACTTTATGACTTTTGTAAACTTAGACTTGTTGTCGAACGGTTTTGTAAACTAAACTTGCAAGTCTTGTACCTTTCAAATGAATGCGACATAATTTTGGTCAAACGAGTCTCATATAGGGACTATGACCACGCAACGGGACCTAAGTAGACGGCACCGTCAAACATGATTTGGTCGGGTCGCTACAGATGGTATCAGAGCGTTGGTTGTAGGGAACTAGGACGTGCATTAGTGTGTCTAACAGAGTCGTTAGGACGCATTAGTGAGTCTAGACTACAACCGGATAGTTAGCCATTGCATTCTGACATACATTTGCTATAGATAGCACTTACTTGACTACTTGTGCATTATACTTGAATCATTCTTAGGAAAACTTTTTAATGGTACTCAACCTTCGTCATACGAACTCGTATTCCGCCACTTTTTGGTGACACACGTAAATTCATGATTCATACACGTATGGATGACGACGACTTCATTAGTCACACTTGTTCGGGAACTCTGTCTCCCGGATTGTTATTTGCCACCGTTTCAACTTACTATCGGTTTCCCACTGGTGCTTCTTACTATCTACTTTTTGGTGTTACTACCATCACTACTCTAGGTGAGTATCGTCATCAACATTTATCACTACGGTTGCGTGCTACTCGTTATCATGACTCGTTACTCTTTTCATACCTAAATACATTATTGTTTGAATCGAACCGATTTGACGTTAACAATCATTTATACACTTCCCGCGGGGAAACGCTTCTTTAGAGTTGTAGAAACTATTTCGATTTAATACGAGTCACGTTTGAGACGTCGTTACATTTTGTTCATTTCAGATTTTCGCGATGACACGAACTTGAATCTATAGAGTGATGTGGGAATGGAGGTATGAGTTAGCGTAATATAACGACACTCGATCAACGTGGTTATATTACGGTAAGACATACCAAAGTTCTAGTGACGCGTGATGGTGGTTAGACTCGATCAACCTAAACACCACCATGTGCCATGTACATGACTTCATCTTTTCAGGTTTGGACATCCGAAACCTCCGAGAATATTTATAACAACCATATCGGGGACACACCTTCAATTATTGTCAAATTATATTTATGCTTCCGAATGAATTACCGATTCCATTCGACTTCAACCGTATGTCACACGGGTATACTAGCTTGTCCTCGCGCAGTCTTATTGACTAACTACAATTTACTCGTTATGCTCACATCGGGGCGGAAATTTCTCTTGCATCACCCTCGTACTTCCAGTTCAGGAGGTCCTTATTCTAAATTCTCAATGGAGAGCGACTCTTCACGTCATACAAGTATTCGCCGCGAGGGTGGATAGTCCTAACAATCGTTTTCAAAACCCGATAAGAACTTGCCCCGACGAACGTTTTTGGAAACCGATAAATCTTCCGCGACGCGAATTTTCTTGAGAAACTTGTCCTAGCTAACGTTTTCAATTCCTAGCAAACTTGTTCACTATGCCTTAGGGAAATGTACCCCGTTTCGGATCGAGATCCTCGTTTCACTTCTAGATTTTGGAGTACCTTACAAAAAGCCTCGGGACCGCGTTTAGACATGAGTACCGCACATCAACCATAACCCGACGGACCGAACAAACATATGATTTAAGTCTTGAAAACCATAATACGAATTTGTATTACTAACTTCAAATTTACTTGAGAAAAGTATTTTCCTTTAGCTTAATCCTCGTACTACAATGATTTTCATTCGAGTTTTAACGTCACACCTTTTGAAACCACATGTGACCGGAAACATCATCCTCCTTTTTGTCGAAACCAAGTAAACGATGATCAATTCACCGGGGCCGAGGTTATTCATGAGCAACCGAGAAAATTTATTCATATTCAAGTAAGACCCAACACGACTCGTTGTCGCCAAATGAGCTACGCCGATGTTAGACGTAAACATTTCAATTTCCACGTGGGAAACCGCGTCACGTTAAGAGTCGCACCTTGGAAAGGTGCAATCCGTTTCGGGAAAACGTAGGAAGCTAAATCCGCGATATTTTGATCCTTTAAATTCTTGGGGTGTTTTGGACCCGTCGCTAGCCGTTTAGACTTTTCCGACTCATTTTGAGTCTCCGTTTATCCTACATTCGATGTATCAACTCAAAGACGTGTTTTGCGGAACGAGAACTTGTTATCTCCTTTGATGAACTCACTATCGACGATAACCCTCACTTCCTAGGAGGACCGGTTGAAACCATGAATCATGGAAGCCAAACCTTAAAACAACATATGATCCCGACCGTCAAAATTCGTGGAAATACTCAAGGACGTACCTTCACTTAGTCGTAGAATTGGCAACACAAAATCTCGAGTAAGATTCAACAACTACTACTTCCAACTAAATTTCGGGACGAAATTTCTTTTGAGTTGTGGATAATGTAACATCCCGCGTTTTTCCGTTAAATTTATTTTTAACACCGTCTTTTTTTTTTAAATAATACTTTTCGTTATTTAAATTCGTAGTTTCCGTTGACTAACGTTCATAATAATTCCGTCATTCAATTATAACATCTCTCGTTAACTTGCGTTTTAAAAATATTCGATCGGTTAAATCCCGCACCCGCTTTGAAACTCGAGGGACCGGAGTTGCCAAATGGGCAAACTAGTTGACTAGGTCAACTAGTCAACCCATTTTTCCACCATTCAATCACCTCCCTCTCTCTCTCTTTCTTTCTTTTTTCTCTCAAGAACACAAACATAATTCATCATCTAAATTCGGATCGGGAAGCAAACTTCAAAACAAATTACATATTCGTGATCCTCTCATCATCCTCTTCGATTTGGTACCAATTTCATCCATTTTGGGTAACATTTCTAAAACACTAAATTTTCTCTAAATTCGTTTTATATACTTGAAATTGTGTTAGTTAGTGTCTATGGCTCGTGTGTAACATGAATATATGTTTTGTTTGCTCGATTTGTGGTTTGGAGTAACTAGTTTGAGTTTTTGAAATGGGTTTGCTTAATCCTTGATTTTGGATGAGTTAATGTTGTTAGATTGTTAAAGTGCATGTTTTAATTGTGTTACTAGTATCATTAGCCACATTTGGATGTGTAGGTTGATTAAGAAAACTTCAAAAACCCGATTAATGATTTTGTGATGTTTGACTAGGGTTTGATAGTTCTTGACATGAACTTTTGGATGCTTAAATGCCATGGAATGTTAATTGTTAGTGATTAGTTGTAATGTATGCTTAATTACCTTCGAAACGGCATATCGTATGTGTAAATTGGATTCCCGAATCATAAAATACGTTTTACGAACTTGAAACTTTGAAAATAAACCTTTCTTGATCAATTGACGAGTTTTCGGTTATTGTAAATGATGTTTTTGATTGATGATATATGGTTAGTTGTATTCCTCGTCAAAATACCTTTTCGACGATATATGATAGGCATTATAAGTGTTTGCGGGTCAAGAATTGGGTTGGAAAAGTTTTTGGTTCGTGCACACTTGGAAAAACTGACCAGAATTCTCTGGCCAGGTAGTGGCGCGGCGCGCCACATACCCGCGCGGCGCGCAGAATCGCCTGGCCAGATTCTGCTCACTTTGTCACATTTCACGCGAAATGTTTGACTAGCTACCGACCTCCGATTCACATGAAACTTGTTCTAATATGCTTATATATGAATAAAAACCTCAGAAAAATAGTTCGGGACCGAACCCGAACGTGTTGACTTTTTCGTTGACTTTGACCAAGTTTGACTTTTAGTCAAACTTAACCAAACTTTTATACAATCATTCTAACATGCTTTTATACTTGTTTCTTGTATGAAACTTGACAACGTGATTCACATGCTATACTTAATCGAGTCATAACGAGCCATAGGACTAATTGAACACATTTCACCCGACCTTGTATCGTAACCGGTTAATTGATACAACTTACTTGTTTAGGTCAAGGCTAAGCAACTTTCATGCATACGTTACTTTGTGAAGTACTTTTATACTCGTGCACTCGAGGTGAGATCATAGTCCCACCTTTGCAAATACTTTTATACTTTTAAATCGTGGGCTGAGAAACATATACTTTATATACATTTATACGGTTTATACTTTCATACTTTGGATACAAATGCGAATACAAGAGCAAAGATACAGACGAGTTAGAACAAAAGTCCTCAATCCAATTATCATTAGTTCCACTTGCAGGGTGTAAGTGTAAGCGAGTGATTATGTTGTGTGGCCATACGGGTTTAACGAACCCTCATTCAGACGGTTCGCTACCGTTAGTGGATGAAATATAATTTCAACGTGCATAGTGTATGTTCTAACACTATATTCAAAATTCAGAGGGAAGATTCAGTTAAGTTTTGGTAATTGGGTGCTCGTGATACAGACAACATCTTTTGGGATGTATACGCTTGATATTCACTTTATACTAAATCTTATGGTTTACAAACACATCTTTAGAGATGTATACGCCTTGATACTAAACCTTGTGATTCAAAAACATACTTTCACAAATACATTTATGATCTCACCAACGTTTTTCGTTGACAGTTTTCTACATGTTTTCTCAGGTTCATACTTGGCTACTTGATACATGCTTCCGCACTCTTTGATTACTTGATTGGAGTCAACCATGCATGCATACGCTAGGGATAGCACTTTTGGATTCAAACTTTTGTTTACATACTTACGCTATTTATAGCAACTGTGTTTTTAAACTAATTATGTCGCAAGTTATTTCATTTATACTTTATGACTTTTGTAAACTTAGACTTGTTGTCGAACGGTTTTGTAAACTAAACTTGCAAGTCTTGTACCTTTCAAATGAATGCGACATAATTTTGGTCAAACGAGTCTCATATAGGGACTATGACCACGCAACGGGACCTAAGTAGACGGCACCGTCAAACATGATTTGGTCGGGTCGCTACACGTTGGCCTGACGCCATTATATTTCACTAATTCATAGTTCCATTCCAATAGCACTACATGAGGTTAGGACACGCGATCAACCTCGAATTTCAACACAATTTCTCTAAAACAATTTCTTAAACAATGTGCTAAGGAAAGCACAAGAGACAAAACATCAAAAGTAATGAATAAGAGTAACGATGACATAAAAATGTCTTGCAAGTATCAAGAATCTTTAAATGTCAAGAATGCCGTTTTTGATTCGCAACCCAAAGCACAAAGGCACAACGACATAAAGGCATGTAATATAACAAGAATGTTATATACCTAAACATAATAGCTGACATTGAAATGCCGAGCCTTTAGAAGTCAAGAATGACATCTCTCACAATATAACTCAAACGTTATATACATAACCATAACAGATGACATAGAAATGTCGAGAATTTCAGAAGTCGAGAATGACATCCCTCGGTTTCACTAACCGAGGTGCTGTTATAAAAGACAAACCCTCATAAGAGTTG
Source organism: Rutidosis leptorrhynchoides (assembly GCF_046630445.1). Classification (NCBI taxonomy): domain Eukaryota; kingdom Viridiplantae; phylum Streptophyta; class Magnoliopsida; order Asterales; family Asteraceae; genus Rutidosis; species Rutidosis leptorrhynchoides. Next base: position 335,300,995 of record NC_092341.1, read on the forward strand.
GAAAATACGTTTAATCGGAATGGGAGTTCCTCCCGAAATCAGAAGATAGAAGAGATGTATGTATATTAACGATATACATACTTATAGGATACAAATAACCACACATAATAATACGCTATAGGTCGGGCTGTAGACTAGACTCACTAATGCACCTTATTGACTTGGGTAACGACATCAATGCAGCCTAATTCCCTACAACCAGGGCTCTGATAACAACTTTAACGACCCGTCAAAGTACACTTGACGACCATTGTTATCTTGGTCCCACAGCTTGATCATAACTCTAAATGAATTTAATAAATAACCTTGCATTCTTTATTTAAAAATGATTTCCTATAAAGGAAACCTACCAGAAAATGTAAGTTTAGAAAAACCATACATAAATACTTAATCAAAAGTTGACCAAAACAAAGTCAACAAACACCCACATTTAATGTATCAAAATATAATGCAAGTTAATGTTTAACAAAAGCTGCCCTCATAAATATGCAGACTCACTAAGCACAGCGGAAGCAATCAATCATGAACCTGAGAATAAAACATGCGAGTAACTGTCAACAAAAATGTTGAGTGAATTATAGGTTTAATATTGCAAACAATATTTAATTTAAACCGTAAAAATATATGTTTGAAAACATAAAGCCTTATTTTGGACCACAAAAATTATATGCTCAAAAACATAATATATATATATATATATATATATATATATATATATATATATATATATATATATATATATATATATATATATATAACATTATTCCATTAAACCGTGAGCCACCTGGTAACCACTTAACCAATTCCACCCTTACCAAACACAATATACACTGAACATGTGTATCTTCAAATAATTACGAAGTACTAATACATTCCGTCTTCAAAAATTGCTAGCGCGACTAGCACGAAACGGGGTTGTCAAACCCGATAGATCTATCCATAGGATTCATGTTCACCAGTAGAAACCAGTGATTACAATTACCAGGCTAGGGAATATTTTCGTTCAACTCACAATGAATAACTTAAACCAACTTCCACTTGTGTCCAATATAAAAAGCATAAAATGCATGTATTCTCATCCCAAAAGATATAAAATAGAAAAATGGGACTATAACTCACCTTAACGTAAATGAAGTAATATCACAGAACGTGAACTGCAGAAAATAAAGTGATCAAGAATGATCACAACGTCGACCTATAAATAAAGCAGGTCGATATAAATAACTAACTTAGGTCAAGTCTTAGTATGATAGCTATAGTACTTGTTGCAAGTAAACATAGAACATCACTCGATATGTTTCGATATGATCAAGACAACGTATAACACGTACTTTCTATTTTTAGAAAGTTTCTATTTTTAGCAGGTTTCCATTTTTGGAAAGTTTCTATTTTTGGAAAGTTTCTATTTTAGGAAAGTTTCTATTTTTAGAAAGTTTCTATCTTTAGAAAGTTTCCTTAATTAGAGAAGTCAACAAAAGTCAAGTAAAAGTCAAAGTCAACCGAAAGTCAACTCAAAAGTCAACCTTGGTCAAACTTAGTCAACATTGAAATTTAAAGTGTAAAGTATATTAATAATATAAGTTATAATATAGTTATAATATTATTTAAAGTAATATTTGTATAATCATGTCATATCATAAGTTTAATTGAATTAAATCAAATTATAAAGTTAATATAAGTTTAAATGATATAATAGATAATACATAAGTATTTAATTAATTAATTAAATATTAATTATTCGTAAGTATTATTAATTAATAATGAATTATTAATCATAATATAAGTATCTTAAATTAATTATGAAATGTTACACATATCATAAGTATTTTAATATAACTATCAAACCATAAGTATTTAATAATAAAATTGTATTATAATTAAATAATAACTAAGTCTTATAATATATAAATAAATAATTAACCTTTATTATAAGTCTTGATATAATAATCTCATAACATAAGTTTTATACTTATCATAAGTAATCCATTAATAAATGTATTATTAATCATAAGTTTAATTATAAGAATAATTAAATCATAATGTAATTATTAAATGATATAATAAATATATATCACAAGTATTAATTAAAAATAATTACTTTTATATCATAAGTAATTTAATTATAATGAAAATCATTATTTATGTAACCTAAGTTAAAATTTATAACCATAAGTTTTATTAATAATCGTCGGGTCATAACTTGAGCTTCGGGTGTCGATTTTTGACGAATCTTATATATATCCTCGTCCAACAACCATACCGAAACCTTATAACACTCAAGAACACCCTAAAATCAGTTCATGGGGTCATGATGATCATCTATGAACTAAACCATTCGTTAATTCGTTTCAAAACAAGTTTTAATCATTCCGGGTGATTCATGGCTCGGATATTGATGACCCGAACATGAAAGTTCATTCAATCATCAACTCTAACACACTGGAACACCCTAAAATCTCAGATTATGACCCCAAAGTCGGACCACATCCTAATTTCAAAAGTTATCAATTTCAATCTTTACAAAACCTTAAATCAAGGGTAGATTTTGATCCGTATCTCGAAAGAAGACGAATCCAAAGTCTAAAATTATGTACTAAATGAGAAGAAGACATTGAGACACTTAAATTAATCAAAAACATTAGCCAAAGCTACTGATTTAATCAATATAGCTGCTGTCCCAATTTTGATCAACCGAAAACATACGAAATCGATCATTTCTAAGCAAACTAACAACACCGCAATCAAATACAAGTACTATAACATTAACATACATGTAAGATCAGTAAAAATAAATTAAATATGAAAAGCTAGGGTTTGTGTTCATACCCAAATCAAAAATCAAGAAGAAGAGGCTTAAAGATCGTGAGATAAGACACCCGATTATGCAAATGATCTTGATAAATGATGAAGATTCATATGGTTGATGATGTTGGCTGATTTTTGGTGTATGGATGAGTAAAAGTTCGGCCTAGGGTGAGGGAGAAGAGAGGAGGTGAAGTGATTTAGGGTTTAGGAAAAATAAAGTGTGTAAATGAAAGTGTAAAATGGACCTTATGAAAAATAATCCACAAATGAATGAGGGGAGGCCCATTTCGGCTGAAATGTACATGTGGATGGGCCCCACTAAGCTTAAACTTGATTCCATGAATTAGCTTTTAGCCCAAAAGCGCGAACGAAGCCCGATTCTCGAAAACACTGCTACGCGATTAATTTTTCGAAAATAACACACACGCGGGAAAAATAAATTATAAAAATATTTTACAACTCATATGATATAGAAATATCATAAATAAAATAATTTGGATTTGAAAATCACAAAAGTCTAATCGTTGGTTTGAAAACCGAAATGATTCACCGGATAGAAATCCACGACATGTAGAAACGTACAATTTTAGATATGAATAAATATATTCATATAACACATAATAAAGAATATATTATTATTAATATAATAATATAAGTCATAGAAATGTGGTGGCACAAATATCAAATAATAGACGTTAAATATAAACGGAAAAAGATAACCGAAAAATTAGGGTCATGACAACATGCCCCATGTCCGACGTTGAGGACATGCCCCAAGTCTGAGGTGGAGGACATGCCCCAAGCCTGAGGTGGAGGACATGCCCCAAGCCCTAGGTGGAGCGCATGGCCCATTTCTGAGGTGGAGAAGATGGCTCATGTCCGAGTTGGAGGAGATGACCCTTGTCCGGGTTAGAGGACGTGGCCCATGTCCGGGGTGGAGGACGTGGCCCATGTTTGGGGAGGAGGACGTGGCCCATGTCAGAGGTGGATAACGTGGCCCATGTCGAAGGTAGAGGACGTGTCCCATATCGGAGGTGGAGGACGTCTCCCTTGTCCGAGGTGGAGGACATGGCCCATGTGCGAGGTGGAGGACATGGCCCATGTGCGAGGTGGAGGACATGGCCCTTGTCCGAGTTGGAGGACTTGCCCATGTCAGAGGTGGAGGACAGGCCCATGTCCGAGGTGGAGGATAGGCTAATGTTCGAGGTAGAGGACATGGCCATGTCCGAGGTGGAGGACATGGCCCAGGTTCGGGGTGGAGGACATGGCCCATGTTCGGGGTGGAGGGCATGGCCCATGTCCTTGATGGAGGGCATGACCCACGTTCGAAGACCTCCAAAATGAAGACCTCCGAAATGAGCATCCCATCAGAGAAACAATCACCGCTAGCATTGCTTCGATGATTGAAATTCATGGGTCAACCAGAAGAGCCGTGGATCACATTCTCATCGGACTTCAAGATTTATTAAGAGCCGAAATTGCGCACTACTTATCTTTCAGAAGATCTTCAAGAGAAGTACCGAATCTTCTACCACTATTGATCTGACACTTTCTCAGGATTTACCCGCCAAGACTCACATTCCCTCGAGAAGACCAAGATTACAACCATTAGCGAGGAATGTTTGCTTTTTAAAGTGTCACTACGGTCAAGAAAACGACCTTAAATGAAAGCGCTTCTCGGGAGGCAACCCGTGCAATAAAATAGAGTAGAAGAATAAAGGATGACAAATGAGCCGATTAATAAAAGATGCAAGGATTCAAATCCAGCCGCATCTGTTAGGGGTATTTCTTTCTTTTCGCTAATAGCTCAAGATTCAAACTATGCCACATCCTAGCTTATCACTAAGTGTGGGATTCCAACCCAATTAAAACACTAGACAAATACTCCTAAATCTTCAACCAAAACTCCTAAGTGTGGGATACACTAGGAACATTGAGGAAAATGTTCGTCTAAGTGTGGGATGTTGGTATAATCTTTTTATGCTATATTAAAATAACCCTTTACGAAGATTCCAAGTCCTTAAGCCAAATTTCAAAATTTTTGCAAAAGAAAGCCTTTTCAAAAAAGTATTTTTGATAACCTAAAACGTTTGTCAATAAAAATAAGGCTTAAGTAGGGTGGAAATCTTGTTAGGTTGAACCAAATCTCTAGTAGAGCATTGCATGACTAAGGCATTATCGACCTAAATTGATTATGGTGAGGCACCCCAAATAAAGACCATCATTCATCTTTAATGCTTTACTATTTTCCGTTGAGAGTGCCGATGTCTGTGCTCAGAATCAGAACTTGCTTTAGATCTACATTTCCGAGCAGCGAAACGTGATTCGGTTATAATCAAAAGATCTAGCCATTTGTAAAAAATAAACCTTCCGCACCTCCACTACTTCTACTCCACTACCACATCCACATTATCTTTACTATTACTCAAAAAATCTAGAAAACGAGATTCCTTCCGAAAACCCGATGTTATAAAAACTCTCAAGTATCATGGCAAAGGTCTTGAAAAAGTTTATCGGCAAAAAGTTTCTCGAGATGAAGTCTCCAAAAAAAACATATATATATATATATATATATATATATATATATATATATATATATATATAATTTTAAAGTTCTGAAAAAAAGGAGCAGAACTTTAATAAGAGAAACGCCGAAGAAAACTTGACCGAAAATGATTATCAAATGAAGAAAAAGTTCAAAAGTGCTTCTCAAACACTTCAACACTCCTATCTACTCGAATAAAAGTCTGTATAAAGACTACATTACCCTTTTATCTCACCCCTCAAAAACAACTTCACTACCACTCCAAAATTCCTTCTCCATCATTGACAAATGACCTATAAGCTAAGATTACTACCATTCTCGCATTAGCAGCAAGGATTTGAGTCTTTATCAAGCCTATGACGATGGGTGCAGCATGAATGGCTATGAGTGAATTCATTTCTTAGATCTATAGGGAACCCTAAACATTTGAGTGACCCGTGAAAACTAGCCTATGTCATGTAACCTCCTAGCATGCTTGCAGAGATAGTTTCAATCATAACATAGATAACTCACCTTATCTTTTTGCTCTTATAATAAAAGCAAACCGCTTAGGCTATTAGAAAAGAAACTACGAAAAGATTCTTAAGGAAATGAGAGTTTGCTTGAGGACAAGCAAAGTATAAGTGTGGGATATTTGATATCGGCTAAAAAGTCACGTTTTCACCCCGGTATTAAGGCCCAAAAACAAGAAAGATTCGAACTTTTTTCAGAAAAATACCCACTTCGTTGGTTAGAATTAAAAAACAAGCAATTACGAAGACGGTGAAAAAGAATCAAGAGAATCGGACTTAAAACAAAGATTCTAGAGTGAAAACGGTGAAACACAAGAAATCAAGTTATGATCCAGGGAATCAGCAAGCCAAATGGGCTGCTAAACGGCCTGTCAGTATGGCAAACGGCCTGCCAAATGCCCTGATCAAACGGCCTCGTTAAACAGCTTGCCTGACCAAACGGGCCTTGCAAACGGCTTGCCAAACGGCCTGCCAGCCGTTTGCAGGAAAATTTTGTGTTTATTTAAAGGGTCTTTGTCATTCATTCCAACACACACTTCAATTCACTTCTTTCCCTCCCTTGTACAATATTAGTCATACTCTCAAGGCCTTCAACTCCGTTCGGAAAACCTAGTACCCAGAGAAGAACACCGAAGATTGTATTAGGAGCGGTCTGGAGTCTTGAAGTTGTCACTTTTGTATTCGAAACTCGTTTAATCTACTAGTACTTCTATCCCTTATCTTTATATAATGTCTTCTATCATTATGTTCTGTGATATTGTTTCCATGATTAGTAAGTAGTTATCTTTAGTGTATGCTATGATGTAAGCTGTTATAATGCCGAAATAATGTTATGGTTTGTGTATGCTGTTGAAATGCTTTCCAATTATGCTTTAAACTCAATCGATTTTTCAACTAATAGAACGTAGTTATTGGCTCTGTTATTGGGAAGTCGCGAACCCCGATTCAGAGTACACTATCTGTGTCACCCCTTGTAAGAGAAGTCTCTCGGATACAATGTAAGATCGACTGAGGCACACCGGTTGTAGTAAGTCTATCGAGCTTTGGATTCTGACTAAGGACTCTTTCGTAGTGAAACATCTGACTAGACCCTTAGTAAATTGTCGGTCCCAGACCATGCTAGTGTAGTCACCAAGCATATAAACCTCGTACGCACATGCTGAAGCACAACGGTTGTTGTAAGCTGTACCTCTGCTATGTAAGGCCATGAAACCCGGTCAGTGTTGATTAGTACACTGCACCATAATGCGGTCTCAAGCATTGCACCCCGCTTGAGGGATTCTTAGTTAATTAAGGAACTATTTGTTTAGACACATAAAGGATTGGACGGTTAGGATAACCGAACGTGTTCATGGAAGTCAGCTTGACTTGGCTATGGTGTTCTTTATGGTTGAACTCTTTTTAAGGGCCTAACTAACTTTTAAAAACCAATCATTAACGAAAGCATTGACACACATCACGTCTCTCGGATATGGTAAACCATGTATTCTATTATGCTTAAGAAAGTTTAGACCATTGTGGAATGTTAATGTGTCACCCAACCGAGTCGCTCAATTGGATGAGCCGTCTGAACGTGTATGCATGTAGTCAGACTGCACGGGGTCGGGGGTAAGGGACGTTGTTGTCTATTCAGAATCTTTAAGCCTAACGCAGTACTCAGTGACATGTCTTATGACAGGGGCGTTTAGGACCAGTGTAATGAATACAAGGCCTCTGCCTATTCATGAGCCAGCATTCCATAATCTCGGCAGAATAACTGATGAAATCATAGTATGCGCTTACTTTATCCTTATCTGAATTACAAATTTTATCGCATTTACTTTATCTATCTTATAAATTAGAAAATCCCAAAATTAAGTAACCACTACTCCTTCCTAACTAACTTAGGCTTATATATAGGTTCGATTCTACTGATATCTCAAAAATATGACTCTAGGTCATACTTCCCTTACTCATACTAAGGAGTAGTACGATTTAGGCCCCGCTAAATATAAATTTAAAACAGTACCCACCCCCTTGGTGGTTGATTCTGGCGTGCTGCGGCCTGACGACACCGCACAAATAAAACCGTCCGTTTCAGCCATATCACGGGGGAGTATAAGTTTTTGGCGCCGCTGCCGGGGAACGGGTATCAGGCAATACTGCTCTCTATCAAACGTATTCACAAGCATTTAGTGGTGTCTAAGAAAGACAATTATACACGGACTTGGTTGTTGGATTTTCCGAACAGTCGCCAATTACATTGGGACCAAAAGGATCGTGCCTCTCCGTAGTCGGCCTGGCCACTTGATTTGTTGAATAGTTTGTGCGGAGCTCTGTTATCGAAATACCAGGGAATCAGTAGTCAGAACCAAAAACATATTCAACCGTAGGATAGTTAATTACCTTAAATTAAATTAGATTACCTTAGAATTAGATTACTTTAGATTAGACTACCTTAGATTAAGTTTACCTTAGATTACTTTAGAAATTAGTTTATTTGCTAAAAATTAAAAAAAAAAAGGCATACCCAGTGTATGACCCAAACCCGATCTAGACCAGGACCATTGTTATTCGTACCTGATCCAGACACAATAATCTCTAAAGCACGTAAGAAAGCACGAATCAGAAATCGAATAGCATTACGCGTTACTTTAGCAGAAAATACCAAATCCTCGATTGAAGTTCGAGGAGGACCGATCAGATTTCCAGAGATTCAAGGATACTCGTTCGAGTTAAAACATCACATCATTCAGCTAATCTAGAATAGCTGTCAGTTTCATGGATTACCGAATGACGATCCTAATTCTCACCTTGATAAATTCATATCTCTTTCGAACTCCTACAAACAGCCAGGGATAGGACAAGATATAGTTTGGCTATACTTGTTCCCCTATTCTCTCACTCATCATGCTTAAATCTGGTTCGAAGGACTGGAAAAAGATTCCATCACGTGATGGACGGAGATGGCTACTAAATTCCTAACCAAATATTTCCCTCCTTCTAAACAAACCAAACTAAAGAATGACATCATTAACTTCAAACAAAGTTATGATGAATCTCTTTACACTTCATAGGATTGATTCAAAACCCTGCTGAAGAAATGCCCTAATCACCAGCTAGAACGGTCAGGCCAAATCTGTACCTTCTACAATGGTCTTACGGTAAATCATAGGACGACGATCGATGCAGCAGCTCAAGGGAATCTGATGAACCAAACTGCAGACGAAGCATGAGAATTGCTCGAGAACATGACAATGCATCATCATGACTGGAACAGTGGTGAAACAACTTCATCATCTGCCCCACTCTCTGCACTTAACAATCAAACGGAGGCCATCAAATCCCTCACGGATAAGATGGAATCTCTTTCTAAACAACTCGGAGAATTAAAGACACAGCCGCAGCAGGTCAACCAAGCTCAGGCTTGTGTTAATTGTACCAACCCGCAACCTACTGAAGAATATCAAGTTGAGTACGAAAACCCTGACGGTTCAGTCTGTTACATTCAATACCCAGCTCGTCCACCAAATCCCGAATTCAATCAACAACCTAGGCTTAATCAATTTCAGTGAGGCAATCAACCTTTTCGCTCTTGCTAACCACCTTATCTAGCCCAACAATCTCAATTAACCTACGATCAACCACTTCCACTCACTGGTTCACCAGTTGAGGAAAATTCCCCTACCACCCAGATTACAAAAGCAACTAACCCCACTCTCGGAGCTGATGATCAGTTAACTCAGTTCATTCAAGGACAACAACAGCTAAATCAGAGAACTGCAGCCAGACAAGATCAAACGGAGATACTAATGAGAAATCAACTGGCTCTACTCAAAAGTCTGGAAACGCAGGTCGGACAGTTATCACAACGCCTTGAAACCCGACCGTAGGGAAGGTTACCAAGTAAACTATCCAAAATCCCCACATAGAAGAAGCAAAGCAAATGGATTCCATTATCCTAGAGGAAGAACCACGGAGAAGGTCAGCTAGGCTCAAGAACAAATCGACATATACTCAGAAGTTGACCCCTGAAACTCCAGTTTGTATACACTATCCTGGAAGGCTACAAGAAGAACCATCCAAGCTTGATTCCTTCAAACTTGATGGAAGATTCCTAGACACTATGTTCAAAGTCCCCAACCAGAAGAGATACATCCGAAGGCTTCTCTCTACAAAGGAGCGGATACCAGATTCTAACAAAATTCCACTGAGTGAAGAATGCTCTGCATTACTCAGGAACTCTCTACTACCAAAGCTAGGAGATATGGGCCAATTTATTTTCCAGTGTTCAATCTACCAATCTGGAACCATTCATGCGCTAGCAGATTTAGGAGCAAGTATTAACCTAATCCCCTACTCTCTTTACAAGAGATTAGAGTTAGGAGACTTGTTACCAACTAAAATGACAATCCAACTTGCCAATCACAAAATTCGATATCCTAAGGGCATAGTTGAGAACGTCTTGGTGAAAGTCGACAAATTTTTGTATCTTACGAATTTCGTAGTAATGGATATCAAGGAAGACCTACACACACTAGTAGTGTTAGGAAGACCTTTCATGAATACGGCTAGGACTGTCATTGATGTGTACAATCAAACCATGATCTTACGATCTCATGGGGAGACGTTACCTTAAAAATTGACCGACCAACCGATCTTTCTGGATAGGCAGAGATGTTTGCTATTTCCACCAGACGGATCACTTTCGATGACGAGTCTTCACCACCAGCCGATGATATCGAGATGGGTGTCGAATCACAGTCTGTAGACGACCCAGAAATGGAAGAAGAGGATCCCAGCTAAGAAATAGAGGAAGGGGAGGAATCTAAAGAGGAAGAGGAAATGGAAGATGTAAAAGAAACTGCAACAATACTCGCTCTAAGCTCTAAGCGTCATGAGGAATTAATGAGGCTTGAGACGGAAGATCACAGTTTAATCATTCGCTTCAAGAAGAAGACCGACAAGGCTGAGGTTAAGGATATAGAAATTGATCCTGCAAGTATCAAAGTAGAGAATTAGAATACTGAAGAAACCCGTTCATCAGACGCATCCTCAGAAGAACAATATACCAATGATGTCGAGGAAGAGCAACATGAAGACATTCTGAATAACTCACACTCTCCAACCGAACCAGATCAAGGGGAGCCAGACTCTTCTTCAGATTGGATTCCAGTTATATCCACACACGCAGACATGATAACCTTCATCAATGATACCGATGAATTTGAAGACATTCTCGAAGCCATCCGTAAATCGACAATTAATTTTTTGCTACGCTTAACAGAACGAATTATGGCTATCCGAGAAGAACACAACCTCTATCTCCAAAGAGAAGACAATGATGTTGAAATCCTAGAAGAACGCATTCAAGACTTTATCAATTCTATTCACAATCATATCTACCAAGAAGAAAGGCAACGAGAGCACAATTAAGTGGTTTGAACTATTCTTGAGACAAGATTCTGTCGAGATCAGAAGATCAATTACTTTAAGGTTTATAACGCCTTAGTTAGATCTGTACTTCCGTTCTCAGCAAACCAACGAGCACTACTGACTCTCATCCAGAAGCATATGGATCTTTCCACCGGACGCCCAACTTATCACTCTGATTTACAAATGATCGAGGATATTCACAGCTTTTTCGCTCTCTTGAAAAGAGATATTTTCGAAAGCACACCAGACAGACTAGTGATTTACGTAGCAATTGGTCACCATGCTGGTCTGATTATCAAAGAGTTACGAGACGCTGTTACGGAGGAAGTAAGACGAAACAATCCGTTCGCTCATCTTGAACCAGATCGAGTCAACATTGCCACCTATGTTACGAAGCAGATATCACGTATCTTCCACGAATCCACTGATCCTAGTTTCATATTTAAAGCTGGATGTCGGGAGATATACTCAAAGACAGAGATACTTGATAGTTAAAGCTAAGGGGTATATAAAATAGCTTAAATTTTACTAGGAAATACTATTAAATACGATACAATTTTACACAAGATATTTATTTATTTATTGAATGGAAATACTTAAACCTTGCTACAACACTTATAGGCAGTGTACCTAATCGTACAATAGTGTAGTTTTTAGTAAGTCCGGTTCGTTCCACAGGGAATCTTTTTCACAAAGCTTAACGCTATATTAGTTTAAATTTATAAAAATACAAATATATATATAAGTAATATTATTATTATAAAGGGGGGTTTTTACCGTTTAATGACCGGTTTATCGATTTTAAAACTTTAGTCGCAGTTAAAACAAAATGTAAAATATTAAATAAATAAAAGACTTAATTTAAAGCGTAAAGTAAATAACGATAATGAAATTGCGATAAATAAAAGTGCGATAAAATAAACTTGCGATAATTAAAAAGTACGATAATTAAAAGTGCAATTAAATACAATAACAATAAATAAAAGTGCTATAATTAGAAGTGCAATTAAATATAAAATAAAGGAAATTAAATATGAAATAAAAGAATTATGCTTATTTAAACTTCCGTAATCATGATGTTTGACGTGTTGATTTTAGTTTTATGCCCATGGGTTAATTGTCCTTTGTCCTGGATTATTTAATATGTCCGTCTGGTTTTTGTCCATAACAGTCCATCAGTCATAAATATAAAGTGCGAGTATCCTCGTCAAATTATCCTTATACCCGAAGTTATATATTCCAACTAATTGGGGACTTAAACTGTAACAAGATTTTAATACTTTGTTTAATAATTACACCAGGATGTCGACTGAATGTAACCCAAGGTTTTAATACTTTGTTATCAATTATGCCAAGTGTCCTTGTACATAATTTCACCCCTGTTTTAATAATTCTAGTGGCTATTAATCCATTCCCGTGTCCGGTTAAATGAACGATTATTCGTACATATAAATACCCCGCCCATCGTGTCCGATCGAGTGTATATGGTTATTTATAAGGACGTCTAATTGTAAATCTTTATATTAACATTAACAAATTATCATTTAGTTAAACAAATATAAAGCCCATTAATAACCCATAGTCTAATTTCCACAAGTGTCGTTCTTTTGTCCAAACCCCAATTATGGTACAAAGCCCAATTACCCAATTTTAATATTTTTAGCCCAACATCATGATTACTTCGGATTAAATAAGCATAATAATAACTTAGCTACGAGACATTAATGTAAAAAGGTTGAACATAACTTACAATGATTAAAAATAGCGTAGCGTTACACGGACAGAATTTCGACTTACACCCTTACAACATTCGCTAACATACCCTTATTATTAGAATTAAAATTAAAATTAAAATTAAAATATAAATATAAATATATACTACGTATGAATGAGGAGAAGAAAAAGATGTGTTTTGTGTTACACCAAAGCTCGATTTTTATAGGCATGTGGGCTGGAACTGTGCACCATGCGATCGCATGGAGTTTCTTCCTCCAGGCCATGCGATCGCATGGCCAGCTGGGGAGACTTAAAAGTCTTTGTTTTTTTATGCCGACGGTTTTTAAATATAATATATATATATATATATATATATATATATATATATATATATATATATATATATATATATTAATTATAAGAATTAATTATATATTATATTATATTCATGTGCATAGTTGACTTGAAATTTTTAGTCCGTTGCGTCGAGCGTTGAGAGTTGACTCTGGTCCCAGTTCTGGATTTTCGAACGTCCTTGCGTACAATTTAATATCTTGTACTTTGCGTTTTGAATCTTGTACTCTTGTAATTTTGAGACGTTTCTTATCAATAATTGGAACCTCTTTGATTGTCTTTTGTACTTTTGAGCTTTTTGGTCGTTTGCGTCTTCAATTCGTCGAATCTGCCTTTTATCTTCACCTTTTATTATTTAAACGAATATCACTTGTAAATAGGACAATTGCAACTAAAAGCTTGTCTTTCTTGAGGAATAATGCTATGAAATATATGTTCGTTTTTAGCATTATCAAATATTCCCACACTTGAGCGTTGCTTGTCGTCAAGCAATATAGTCTTGAAATACTAGAATCACTTCTTTATTCTTCACACTTTGTACATCAGTGATTTCTTTACGGCGGTATAAACAATGGTAGTAACGATGTGGTTTACAGTCCCACATGACTATAAAATTTATATCCATTAAGGAAATTGGATCTTTATGAAAACATTTGATCTTTTGAAAATTAAATCTAGTTTTTACCCTAGATAAGTTTTCCGGAATAACCCTTCACCGGTGTTTGCAAAATATTTTTGTGGGTTTGGTGGGTTTCAGATTTGAAATTTTTAGCTCAAAACTTGTGGTTTTGTGTCACCCACTTGCTAACCTTGTATTAGGAAAGCAACACGTCCAGTATACTTGCTCCGTATATTACCTTTTGGTAAACTACCGTCCGGTTGTAAAGGAAAGCGTTGAACAAGCAACTGTTAAGGCAATGTCCCCTGACATGCTTTTAATTATGGTCTATAACGTGTCGGACGCAATTACTATCCTTTGTAGGAGCAATAGTAAAGCTCACCCTTATAATTTTCCGGTCTGGCACAAGGTCCTGTCATTGACCATGCTATGCAACCACCGTTCTTACGGTTGACACCCGATTTGGTTCAGAAGACCTAATGAATTCTAGGTGAATTCCTAGGATTTTACGTTCAATGGTAATGAACGCATTGAAAATGGGTTTTCAGAAAACAAATCGGTTTATAATTTGATCAAAATATTCTCGTTCAAGCTCGAGTTTAGATATCATTGAATTTCATGAGTTTGAATTCTCAATCTTTAAGGTCAATCTCAAGGATTGAGTAATATCAGTCTTAAAAGTTAATTTTTAATCTTTAAGGAGATTATCCTTTCTGGGGATCTGATTCATTAGTCTTATCAAGCTAATTTGCACGGTGCCCCCCATTGTACGAGATAGATCCTCTCATGGTTAGGATAATTCTGACCACTTGGCGACCCTGTTTGATGCTGAAGTCCGTGGATTTCCTGCTGATTTTAGTGATGACTTTTCTAGGTTTTTCATCAACCTACAGCTGGTCTGGATGACAACTTCATGACCTAAATTAAGAAGCGCGTTTCTTTTTCGAAAGACTTTACTTCCTTTTAACGATGGAATTGATTCATCGTGTAGATCCATCTCTTCTTTTCTTTCATCGGGTAAAACAGTTTAGTTTAGTCCAAAGCATAAGTATCTTCAATTATTTGTTACAGAAATATGTGACATATGTTTAAGATAACTTGGTAATTTTTCCCACACTTGGCTTTTATTTTCCTTTTTATTGTCCTCTATTCCATTTTAAATGAATTTTAACATTTTGGTTTGTTTCTCAATTTATGTCCTTTCTGAGGTAACAATAATTTCGGTGTTAACACCTAGTTTTATCGTTCATAAATATGTATAAACATGATTTTGAGTTCATTTAATTGAAAATTTTGAAAAATTTTACTAGAATTGGGTAGTCAGTATATAAGACTAGGGCTGTTCTTTATCAGAGACCACTAGATTCTAATACAACTACTACTTTACTAGTATTTCTAATGGTAACTAAGTGTTTAAAGTAAAAAAAATTTAAAAATCCGAAAGAATTTAACCCATTCCCACACTTAAGATCTTGCAATGCCCTCATTTGCAAGAAATCAGTAACAATTTAAATTATTGAGGGTGATTAGCGTAGAAAAATGATTAAATTTTACCAAAGTTTCCAAACATATTGGCTTTTTTTTTCTTTTTCTGAATGATAAATGGTGCAAATCATTTGTTCAGTCCGTCTGTTGTTACATCACATTTATCTTGTCATCTTGTCGTTAAAATTAGTAGCTTTTGCTGAACTTAATGCCAGTCTTTGAAAATGCGCTGTTTTACCCTGTGTTGTACAATTTACAATATACATACATACAAATATAAACATGCATGGCAATTTGAAATGGGACTTAATATCCCACTTTCAAATCCTAAATGTGAAATATTAGTACACAATAATAATAAAAATGATAAAGATTACATAAGTATATTCAATAACATAAGTTTAAACATGAATAAGTAAAAAGATAAAAACATAAAAATCATATAAATAACCAAATGGAACCAAATCAGTCTGGATAGGGGTTCCAGTTCATCTCATCAGGTGGGTTCCATTGTTGTTTATAGGTGTTTTGAGAGGCTTGGTTATAGTCATACCGGTTAAAGGGTGGTCGGATATCGGGGCTGTGTGGCGGAAAATGAGCAGGTCGAGTAGGTACATAGTTATTTGGTACCTGATATGATAGCTGGCTCATAATTTGGTGCTGATGAACTACCCAGCTATCGTGTTGGTGTCGCCTATAATCCTCGTACACTCGCTCGGAGTTCCACTGCTCGTACATACTATGTCTGGCCGCTTTCGTCATTGCTTCCTCATCTATACGAACGTGGACGTCAAGAATAGCATCTCGAAAGACATCCCTAATGTCTTCCGCCTCCTCCATTTCCTCGTCTGAGCCTCTCTCTACCTGAGGATGAGATCCCTCATAGGGTACTGCCTGGTTACGTCTACTTTTCAATACCTTAGCTCCCACATAAACTTTCAATCCTAAGGGCTCAACCTGTTCTCTACAAAGCTGTAATGGACCCCCTTGGTTCCTATCAACACCTAAATACTCTCCAATGAGAGTAACAAAAATACCTCCTCCTATTATACTCCCGTCCTGCATTCCCTCTAGCATTTTAGATAAATAAAAAGCAACACAGTAAGGGATATTGACAAAGCTTCTAGGATCCTGAATACACTTTAGGTAGAATAAATCATGTAAGGTAATTTTTTCTTTATTGTGACCTCTCTGTGTAATTGTGTTAGCCAAAAATCTATGAATAATACGAAGCTCGGCTCTGTCAATATGTGTATAGGAGTGTCCTCCTGCTCGTGTAAAAACATCAAAATGTGACATACGCCTCCAAATGGCATCAGCGTCAAAGTTACTATCTACCCTTTCACCATAATGAATCAAATTTGTACAATCGGGTAATAGCAACTCACCAGGAGTATATATCTGTAAGGCCCTGGCCATGTCCAGCATGGACATTCTGTACATCCTACCGCCAAGGATAAACCTAAGAAATCTTCTATCATCTATTCTAACTATATTTGTATCAAGTGATACAGTACTCATCAACTCAACACACCATTCCTTATATACAGGTCTACGAATGGTGAAAAGACGTTCCCAATCTGTAAAAGAAGAACTGCCATACCTTTGTACCAAAAGCTGTCTAACATGGTCAGCTAGATGGACCGTTTCCAAAGGGGCCCAATCGATTACCCTTGGCACCTCTACATTTTTTGTTACCAATTTGAATTTGTTCCTTTGATATGTCTCGTAATCTCTCCATCTCCTATCAAATCTTAGATTAGGATGCAGAGTGTGCTCAGGAATCGTTGAGAATTCTACTGGCGGTCTCATTGGGAATACTATGAATTCATCAACAAAATATACCGGATCATAATAAGGTATGTGCTGATCAGGCTGTTGTTGTAGTTCTTGTTGTGGTTCTTGTTCGTGTTGCATTTCTGGTTCTGATTCTGGTGCTGGTGCTGGTCGTCTAGATGATGATGCTCCTGAACCTCCAGTATCGGCTTTCTGTAAAACACATTAAACACAAAATTTGTGCATCCAAATATGCATTAGTGTTAGCAAAATAACAACTTAAAACAATCACTATAACATGTTAAATCAAAATTAAACTTATACACATTTTCACAAATTTTCACAATTCTACACTTTTCAAATAAGCACATATGAAAATGTATACAAAGTTCATAAGCTTTTAACTCAAATAACATGTCAAAATAGTCATTACTAATAATTAAACAAGTCTCAAATGGCAATTACATCAAATTAATCAAGTTCATGAATTTTGGACTTAAAAAGTCCACTTTAATCTCCAAAAATCATGTTTAGGATCAATGTTTGGATCATTTAACTATCTAAACATGTTACACTACTCAATTTAGCAATAATTCATGAAAAAAATCGGCCATAACCTGTTTATATCAAAAAGCCCCAAATTGCTCAAGAACACAAACCCTAGATTTCTAAAATTTTTGAAGTTTTTGGCTTCAAATCATGTTAAATAGCATCAATCTAGGTTATACATGCATAAAATACTAACAATTTAACACTAATTACACTAGAAATTAACAAAATTGCATTAGGTAAAAAATTGGTAATTATCACAAAAACTAGGAATTTATAGAGTTTAGGGTGTAATTTTTACCATTTTGCTGAAGAATGAGAATCTAGGCATGATTAGAGCAAGAAAAATGACGAATTACGGTGGAAAATTGGCGAAATTTGGTGAAGATTTGAGAGAGTTTCGTGTTTGTGTGTGTGTTGTGTGGAGAAGACAGACCTGCTGTCTGTTTTGAGTCTGGCCTGCATTTGGTCCCTATGTGATCGCATGGGTTCCAAGTGCAAACCCCATGCGATCGCATGGGGTGCCGGCTACAGTGATTTGGCTTTTTTTTTTCTTTTTTTTTTAAGGTTATACTTTATAAAACATAAAATTAATAAAATTTTAAAAATTTGTTTCTTTTTAGGATGAGGGCGTTTCGGATCGATGTCCTAGTCTGTCCCTCGACAAAATTTTTAAAATTTGTCAAATCAAAGCGCGGTTTTAAATGTAAAGATTTTTGGATTTTTTAATGTTTTTGGCATTCTTTAATTCAATAAGATTAAAAATAATGATAATAAAAGTTCTCGTCCCTCCCTTGGGTAAAGCAATTTCGGTTCAACGACCTAGTCTTCAACTCACGACGAATTTTAAAAAAACATATTTTTAACTTAGCAAAATAAAGTAAATTTTTGTTTTTAAATTCACACCAATCTTAAATTTAAAATGCATAAAATTAAAAATTCATATTAAACTTAATTAAAAATTCATATTATAAATTTACACCAAACTTAAATTATATTTTTGTTTTTATATATACAAACTTATATTAAAAAGATTAATTTTTCAAATATTTACAAACTTAAATATATTGATTTTACAAAGTTCAAAATATTAATTTAATATTTATATATTAATTTTAAAAACATGGTAAAAAATAAAATTAAAAATCTTTTTGGCTTTTATCCCACTTTAATCAATCAAATATTATCAAAAATATGCGCCCCTCTTTTCAGTAAAGTAATTTCGGTTCCATGAGCTAATTTAACTCATGACGAATTTTTGAAATATTTTGGGTTGATTGATTAAAGATATTTATACCTTAAGAATAAACGTTAAATTTCGCAGTGATGTAATAAATTTTTGAATGATATCAATAATTTCGGTCGCCAAACCTAATTTTATTCAATACCAATTTAATACTTTATAGCGAACAAATTAGCGTTTATTATCAAAAGGTTAAAAATAAAAAATAAAAATAAAAACTGTACAGACTTACCTGTGAGATAGTATTCTTAGTTATATGATCTATCCCATTCATAAGATAGTCGGTTTAATTGATTTTCCATGGCTACATAGGCGTAACCTCGAGCATTCAGTGTTTTTTCTTCTAAACATATGAACGGTCTGTCTCTTCATAAAGTAACAAATTCGTTGTTTTAATAGGTTTGATTATTTGAACATTTACCTCCATGTGACCATTTTCAGCATTTGTGACATCTTTCAAGGTGTCGTGCTCTTCTTTTCGCTGCGGATTTTGATTTTCCTTTACCAAATTGTAACTTATTATCTTCGCATCTGGATTCTTTTCTTACTCTGTCCAATCTTTCTCTGATTACTGATACTAGATCACTCGGAAGTGTGTCATTATTACGTTTAGTGATCAAAGCGTGTAGCATTAGACCATGGTTTAGTTCACAGGCAGTCTTCATTTTGTAAAAACCTAAAAAAATAAAAATTCAGAATGGGGGGAGAAGACTAGTTCTTTAGGGTCTGCTAGGGAAAGACCATTCGGGTTTCATTTTCGAGAACTACACGAAAACAGAAAATCTAACTCTAACAGAAATACATATTATCCTTTAAAGACTTGATTCTCCCCACACTTAGTTAGCTGTGGTATCGAGATTGTGATTAACTTCATTGTCGATTTCCATTGGACTATCTAGGTAGTGTTTAACTCTGTGACCATTAACTTTAAATTCAATTCCATTTGAATTTATTAACTCTACTGTTCCATATGGGAAAACTCTTTTGACTATGAATGGTCCAGACCATCTTGATTTCAATTTTCCAGGAAATAGCTTGAATCGTGAATTGAAAAGAAGAACTCTGTCTCCTTCTTTAAATTCTTTTGAACTTCTGATTCTTTTATCATGCCATTTCTTCGTTCTTTCCTTATAGATTAATGAATTTTCGTTTGCTTCATGTCTTAATTCTTCTAATTCGTTTAATTGACTTAACAGTAGACGTCCAGCTTCATGTAAATCAAGATTACATGTCTTCAAAGCCCAAAATGCTTTGTGTTCAATTTCTACTGGAAGATGACATGCTTTTCCGTAGACGAGTTTAAAAGGTGTGGTTCCAATTGGAGTTTTGTAGGCTGTTCTAAAAGCCCAGAGTGCATCCTCCAATTTAATGGACCATTCCTTCGGATTTGATCCTACGGTTTTCTCTAGAATACGTTTTAAAGCTCGGTTGGTATTTTCAACTTGTCCACTTGTTTGTGGATGATATGCGGTGGAGATTTTATGAGTTACTCCATATCTTTTGAGAACTTTCTCAAGTTGATTATTACAGAAATGAGTACCCCGATCACTTATTAAAGCTTTCGGTGTTCCAAACCTTGCAAAAAGACGTTTTAAAAAGTTGACTACAACTCGTGCATCGTTAGTTGGGAAAGCTTGTGCTTCCGCCCATTTAGATACATAATCAATGGCTACGAGAATATAGAGATTATTATGAGATTTTGGAAATGGACCCATAAAGTCAATACCCCAAATGTCAAATACTTCGCATACTTGAATGACATTTTGTGGCATTTCATCACGTTGACTTATTTTTCCGGCCCTTTGACAAGCATCACAGGATTTGCAAAGAAGGTGTGCATCTTTGTAAATTGTAGGCCAATAGAATCCAGCATCATAAACTTTTCTTGCTGTTAGTTGAGGCCCATAATGCCCTCCTGTTGGTCCTGTGTGACAATGGTTTAAAATTTTACTAGCTTCATCTCCAAATACACATCGGCGTATTATTCCATCTGGACAACTTTTAAACAGATGTGGATCTTCCCAGAAATAGTGTTTTATATCACTAAAGAATTTCTTTCGTTTTTGGTACGATAATCCTTTTTCAAGGAATCCACATACTAAGTAATTTGCATAGTCTGCAAACCATGGAATTTCATTATAATCTATCTTCAATAGATATTCATCAGGAAAGTTGTCTTGTATGGCCGATTCATTTAGAACTTCTAATTCAGGATTTTCAAGACGAGAAAGATGATCAGCGGCGAGATTTTCTGCTCCTCTTTTATCTCGGATTTCAATATCGAACTCTTGTAAGAGTAAGATCCAACGGATTAATCTTGGTTTGACATCTTGTTTCGAAAATAGGTATCTAAGAGCAGAATGGTCGGTATAGACCACCGTTTTTGCTAGAACGAGATATGAACGAAATTTGTCAAAAGCAAAGACAATAGCAAGGAGTTCTTTTTCAGTAGTTGTGTAATTCGTTTGTGCTCCTTGTAACGTCTTACTAGCATAATATATAGGTTGAAATCGTTTTTCAATCCTTTGTCCTAAAACGGCTCCCATTGCAAAATCACTTGCATCGCACATTAATTCAAACCGTAGATTCCAATTTGGTGTTATCATGATCGGCGCATTAGTAAGTTTCTCTTTAAGAATATTAAAAGATTTGATACATTCATCTGAAAAGATGAATGGAGCATCCTTTTCTAGGAGTTTATTCATAGGAGTGGCAATTTTAGAAAAATCTTTTATGAAACGTCGGTAAAAACCGGCATGCCCTAGAAAACTCCTAACTCCTCTAACATTGGTGGGATGTGGAAGTTTAGCAATTACATCTACTTTAGCTCTATCCACTTCAATTCCTTCCTTTGAAATTTTATGACCAAGAACGATGCCTTCTTTAACCATGAAATGGCATTTCTCCTAATTAAGTACTAGATTTGATTGTTCGCATCTAATAAGCATTCGTTCAAGATTAACTAGACATGATTCAAATGTATCACCGAAGATTGAAAAGTCATCCATGAAAACTTCCATGCATTCTTCTATCATGTCGTGAAAAATTGCCATCATGCACCTTTGAAAGGTTGCAGGGGCGTTGCAAAGTCCAAATGGCATGCGTTTGTAAGCAAAAGTACCATAAGGGCACGTGAACGTGGTTTTCTCTTGATCTTCGGGTGCTATTGGAATTTGAAAGTATCCGGAAAAACCATCTAGAAAACAATAGTAACTATTTCCGGCTAATCTTTCCAACATTTGATCAATAAAAGGCAAGGGAAAGTGATCTTTTTTGGTGGCGTCATTTAATTTTCTATAATCAATACATACACGCCATCCTGTTACAGTCCTAGTAGGAATAAGCTCATTTTTCTCATTTGTAATGACAGTCATGCCACCCTTCTTAGGCACGCATTGAACTGGGCTTACCCATGGACTATCAGAAATTAGATAAATTAAACCTGCATCTAGCAGTTTAATAATTTCTTTTTTAACTACATCTTGCATATTCGGATTTAGTCTTCGTTGGCGTTGCACATACGTTTTATGACCTTCTTCCATAAGGATTTTATGTGTGCAATACGAAGGACTTATTCCTTTAATATCATGAATCTTCCATGCAATGGCTGGTTTATGAGCTTTCAACACAGAAATGAGTTGTGATTTCTCATTTTCAGTAAGAGAAGACAATATTATTACAGGTAATTCAGATTCATCATGTAAATAAGCGTATTCCAAATGGTTTGGAAGTGGCTTTAACTCTAATGTCGGAGGTTCTTCTATCGATGATTTATATCGATATCTGTCTTCTTCTTTTAGCATTTGAATTTCTTCTGTTGTTGGTTCATATCCATTAGCTATTAGTGTAGCTAACATTTCAGCTTCATCAATTGGTTCATTACCTTCTCCTAAAGAACATTCTCCTGTTCCTTGTAATTCTGGAAATTCTTCTAACAATTCTGCATTTGAATCTATAGTTTGAATATAATAACATGTATCATCTGCAGATTGTGGTTGTTGCATTGCTCTATCAACTGAAAAGGTAACACTCTCGTCCTCTATACTTAGAGTCAATTTCTTACCGAACACGTCTATCATTGCTTTAGCCGTGTTTAAGAATGGTCTTCCTAATATGAGAGGAACTTGAGAATCTTCTTCCATGTCCAGAACAACAAAATCTACTGGAAATACTAAAGTACCAACTTTAACTAGCATGTTCTCCATTATCCCTCTAGGATATTTTATTGATCGATCGGCTAGTTGTATACTTATTCTGGTTGGTTTCAATTCTCCAAGGTCTAGTTTAGTGTATAATGAATACGGCATTAAATTTATACTAGCACCTAAGTCTGCCAATGCTTCTATTGAACTAAGACTACCCAGAAAACATGAAATTGTGAAACTTCCTGGATCAGATAGTTTTTCTGGTATCTTATTCAACAGCACTGCTGAATAATTAGCATTCATAGTAACAGCCGAGAGTTCTTCCATTTTCTTTCTATTTGAGATTAGATCTTTCAAGAATTTAGCATATCTAGGCATTCCTGAAATCACATCAATGAAAGGAAGATTTACATTTATCTATTTAAACATATCCAAGAATTTAGATTGCTCGGCTTCAAGTTTCTCTTTCTTCATTTTACTCGGGTAAGGAAGTGGTGGTTGGTATGGTTTAACATAAGGTTTATCCTTAACTGTGTTATCTTCATTAACCTTTTCAACTACCGGTTCTTTTTCCTTATCTTGTTCAGGTTGTGGTTCTTGTGAAGTAGGAATAGCTTCAGCAGAAGTTACAGGTATTTCAGGTGGTTTAAGTGTTGTACCACTTCTTGTGGTAATGGCTTTAGCTGTTTCATTCCGGGGGTTAGCATTTGTATCACTAGGTAAACTTCCCGGTTTTCTTTCACCTATTAACCTTGCTAGGTTACTTACTTCTTGTTCCAAATTTTGAATAGAATCTTGTTGATTTCTAAATGCTTGAGCATTTTGTTCATTGGTTTGTTTTTGAAATGTGAAAAACTGCATTTGAGTTTCAACTAGCTTCGTCATCATATCTTCTAAATTCGGCTTTTTATCATCAGTTTGTGGTGGTTTGTTTTGAAAATTAGGTCTTTGCTGATTGTAAGTATTATTGGATACTTGTTGATTGCTAGGACCTTGTTGGTTGTTGTATGGAATATTTCGATTATAATTCTGGTTTTGATTGTAGATCGGTCTTGGCGGTTGATAATTATTCTGATAATTATTTCCAGGCCTTTGGTTTATGTATGAAATATTCTCTCTTTGTTCCATTGTTAATTCAATACTGAGACAATCTTTTGTTAAATGTGGTCCTCCACACTGCTCACAACTAATTCGTATTGAGTGGATATCTTTAGTCATCTTTTCCATTCGTCTCTTGACAGCATCTATCTTTGCAGAAATGGAATCTAAGTCATGGCTAGAATCGGCTCTAGCTGCTTTAGATGATCTAACGATATCTTTTTCTTGGTGCCACTCATGTGAGTGGGAAGCAGTGTTATCAATAATTTTATAAGCATCAGTTTCGGTTTTCTTCATAATAGAACCACCAGCTGCTATGTCGATGTCTTTCCTTGTAGTGATGTAGCATCCTTGGTAGAATATTTGTACTATTTGACAGGTGTCTAAACCATGTTGCGGACATCCTCTTAATAATTTTCCAAATCTTGTCCACGCCTCATATAGAGTTTCATTTGGCTTCTGTGTGAACGTAACAATTTCTCCTTGAAGTCTTACGGCTTTAGATGCCGGAAAGAATTGTTTAAGAAATTTTTCAACTAAAACGTCCCATGTATCAATCGCCCCTTCAGGTAATGATTCCAACCAATCTTTGGCTTCTCCCTTTAAAGTCTAGGGAAATAACATGAGATATATCGGTTCATCCTCCACTTCTCGGATTTTAAATAGTGTGCAGATCCTATTAAAGGTACGAAGATGTTCATTTGGATCTTCCTTCGGCGCACCACTAAATTGGCATTGATTAGTCACCATGTGTAGAATTTTTCCTTTGATTTCATAATCTGGTGCATTAATGTCAGGATGAGTAATTGCGTGACCTTGGCCAGTGCGTTTAGCTCTCATTCGGTCTTCCATACTTAAAGGTTCCAGATTCTCCATAATTGAATTTGTTGAATCAGAATCACTTGAGGATTCTGATTTAATGGTTCATTCCTCAATAATCTCTGTTTGAATGATTGGTGGTTCCGGAGGAAAATTTAATGGTTCAGGATCTATGAATTGTCCCTGAATATTCTCCGGATTCTCAATTGTGAGGTCGGGTTCAAAAAATGGATTATCGGAAATTTGAATTGGAGTACTTGGTCGACTGGATGACGATTCTAAAGGAAAATCAACGGCGGTAATATTTGCTAAATGTCTTGATCTAGTCATAGGTGGTGAACGTCTTGCTCGGTGCATTCACTGAATATCCTATTAGTTTTTAAAAGGAAAGAAAAATTATATAAGTTATCCAATTAATAGACTTTTCTGATTTTGCCTACGTTTCGAATAGCCAAAAGATGCAGCAGAGGGGCAGGATTCGTTTGGTCTCAATATAATTGAGGACTGTTTGACTCCAATAACCCGGTCCACGTACAAATCTAACTATTACTACGGACCAGAAAATTTTGATGTCTATCAATTTAACCACTTAAAATAAATTTTCGTAATTTTAAGAAATTTAGATAAGAAGTAGAATAAAAATCTATGTCCTAAAACTAGAATTGCGAGAAATAAGAAAGAAAAAGAGCGCGTCAAAAAAGGTCAAAAAATAAAAGGCGTCGAAAAATAAGAAAGAAAAAGAGTGACATATAAAACTTAAAAATACTTGACTAACCCAACCTTATTACTATCACTAACTTAAAATTATAATCGCAAATTGAGATTACTAATTGGAATGATAATTGATACATAGGTAAAAGGCGTCTAAAAATATTAAAGCTTACAAGTAAAACTATATCCCAAATGGCAATATCTTAAAAAGGTACTAAAACTTAAAAAGGCGTCACAAAATTCTAAAGCACTTAAATCTTAGTCTAAAGAAAAAGCACTTAAGGGATTTTACGGCAAGGCCTAAAATCTATAAATAAAAATAACTATGGCAAAAACTAAGTTTAAAACTAAATACGAGCGAAAAATACAAATATTACGCTAAAACAATTAAAAAGGGACAAAATATAAAAATATATTAAAAGTTGCAAAAATTACAATTTTTATAAAAATATTATTTTTATATTATTTATTTTATAAAACTATTAATTTTATAAATTAATTAAACTAATTAAACTAAATAATACAAATAATAAAATAACTAAACTAAATAATATAATATATATAACCTAATTAGGGTTTTAAATTAATAATAATAAATAATACCCGTAATAAATGCTGAATTAGGGTAAACTGTGGCGTGTCAGACGATCTCATGCGATCGCATGAGTTTATGCCTTCGGGCTCATGCGATCGCATGAGCTAGGATTTTGGGCCAGGTTACGGGCTGCTACAGTAGCAGGCCGAATGTTTTTTTATTTTTATTTTGATGTGTTTATTTTTTCTGTTTTAAATATTTATATAATATATTTTTATAAATTAAATAAAACTTATATTTTATAAAATAAATATAAAGAAGCTTTTATAGAACTTAAATATTTAACAAACTCTTAAAAATATTTATATTTTTATTTTCTTTTTATATTTTCGAATATATTAAAATGTATTTTTACAAAAGCGTATTTTAATAAAAGTAAACTAAAAATAAAAATCTTTTTTATTTTTTATATATATTAGCGTTGCGCTTCCGGCTTTTAAGCTAGATGTTCCCCGGCAGCAGCGCCAAAAATACTTGATAGTTAAAGCTAAGGGGTATATAAAATAGCTTAAATTTTACTAGGAAATACTATTAAATACGATACAATTTTACACAAGATATTTATTTATTTATTGAATGGATATACTTAAACTTTGCTACAACACTTATAGGCAGTGTACCTAATCGTACAGTAGTGTAGTTTTTAGTAAGTCCGGTTCGTTCCACAGGGAATCTTTTTCACAAAGCTTAAAGCTATATTAGTTTAAATTTATAAAAATATAAATATATATATAAGTAATATTTTTATTATAAAGGGGGGTTTTTACCGTTTAATGACCGGTTTTTCGATTTTAAAACTTTAGTCGCAGTTAAAACAAAATGTAAAATATTAAATAAATAAAAGACTTAATTTAAAGCTTAAAGTAAATAACGATAATGCAATTGCGATAAATAAAAGTGCGATAAAATAAACTTGCGATAATTAAAAAGTACGATAATTAAAAGTGCAATTAAATACAATAACAATAAATAAAAGTGCTATAATTAGAAGTGCAATTAAATATAAAATAAAGGAAATTAAATATGAAATAAAAGAATTATGCTTATTTAAACTTCCGTAATCATGATGTTTGACGTGTTGATTTTAGTTTTATGCCCATGGGTTAATTGTGCTTTGTCCTGGATTATTTAATATGTCCGTCTGGTTTTGTCCATAACAGTCCATCAGTCATAAATATAAAGTGCGAGTATCCTCGTCAAATTATCCTTATACCCGAAGTTATATATTCCAACTAATTGGGGACTTAAACTGTAACAAGATTTTAATACTTTGTTTAATAATTACACCAGGATGTCGACTGAATGTAACCCAAGGTTTTAATACTTTGTTATCAATTATGCCAAGTGTCCTTGTACATAATTTCACCCCTGTTTTAATAATTCTAGTGGCTATTAATCCATTTCCGTGTCCGGTTAAATGAACGATTATTCGTACATATAAATACCCCGCCCATCGTGTCCGATCGAGTGTATATGGTTATTTATAGGGACGTCCAATTGTAAATCTTTATATTAACATTAACAAATTATCATTTAGTTAAACAAATATAAAGCCCATTAATAGCCCATATTCTAATTTCCACAAGTGTCGTTCTTTTGTCCAAACCCCAATTATGGTACAAAGCCCAATTACCCAATTTTAATATTTTTAGCCCAACATCATGATTACTTCGGATTAAATAAGCATAATAATAAATTAGCTACGAGATATTAATGTAAAAAGGTTGAACATAACTTACAATGATTAAAAATAGCGTAGCGTTACACGGACAGAATTTCGACTTACACCCTTACAACATTCGCTAACATACCCTTATTATTAGAATTAAAATTAAAATTAAAATAAAAATATAAATATAAATATATACTACGTATGAATGAGGAGAAGAAAAAGATGTGTTTTGTGTTACACCAAAGCTCGATTTTTATAGACATGTGGGCTGGAACTGTGCACCATGCGATCGCATGGAGTTTCTTCCTCCAGGCCATGCGATCGCATGGCCAGCTGGGGAGACTCAAAAGTCTTTGTTTTTTTATGCCGACGGTTTTTAAATATAATATAATATATATATTAATTTTAAGAATTAATTATATATTATATTATATTCATGTGCATAGTTGACTTGAAATTTTTAGTCCGTTGCGTCGAGCGTTGAGAGTTGACTCTGGTCCCGGTTCCGGATTTTCGAACATCCTTGCGTACCATTTAAACGTCAACAAAAATGTTGGTGAGTTATAGGTTTAACCTATATATATCAAATCGTAACAATAGACCACAAGATTTCATATTTCAATACACATCCCATACATAGAGATAAAAATCATTCATATGGTGAACACCTGGTAACCTACATTAACAATATGCATATATAAGAATATCCCCATCATTCCGGGACACCCTTCGGATATGATATAAATTTTGAAGTACTAAAGCATTCGGTACTTTGGATGGGGTTTGTTAGGCCCAATAGATCTATCTTTAGGATTCGCGTCAATTAGGGTATCTGTTCCCTAATTCTTAGATTACCAGACTTAATAAAAAAGGGCATATTTGATTTCGATAATTCAACCATAGAATGTAGTTTCACGTACTTGTGTCTATTTTGTAAATCATTTATAAAATCTGCATGTATTCTCATCCCAAAAATATTAGATTTTAAAAGTGGGACTATAACTCACCTTCACAGATATTTCCTTCCTCGGAAATAAGACTTGGCCACGGATCGATTAACGAACGTATACAAATATGTACATATATATCAAAGTGTGATCAAAATATAATTACAACCATTTTTATTATGTTTTAAAGATTTGAGTGTATTAAGTCAGCTGTCCTCGTTAATAACTTACAACTAGTTATCCACAATTAGATTTACAGAAATAAATCGATATATATTATCTTGAATCAATCCACGACCCAGTGTATACATGTCTCAGGCTAGATCACAACTCAAAGTATATATATTTTTGGAATCAACCTTAACCCTGTATAGCTAACTCCAACATTACTGCATATAGAGTGTCTATGGTTGTTCTAAATAATATATATACATGGGTCGATATGATATGTTAAAACATTTGCATACGTGTCTATGGTATCCCAAGATTACATAATATATTAGAATACATGTATAATACAATATAAGTTAGCTAGGATATGATTTGTATTGTGAAGACCCGTCCTAATCCATCCGGACGAAGTCCATATCAATTATAAACGATTCACAATAGTTGATTACATCGCGAGGTACTTGACCTCTATATGATACATTTTACAAACATTGCATTCATTTTTGAAAATACAGTCTTTCATTACATCGAAAGTTGACGGCATGCATACCATTTCATAATATATCTAACTATAATTGACTTAATAATAATTCTGATGAACTTGACGACTCGAATGCAACGTCTTTTGAAAAATGCCATGAATGACACCAAGTAATGTTTCAAAAATGAACAAATACACAGCGAAAGATTTCTTTCGTACCTGAGAATAAACATGCTTTCAAGTGTCAACCAAAAAGGTTGGTGAGTTCATTAGTTTAACATAAATAATCATTTCATAATTTTTAATAGACCACAAGATTTCATATTTCCAATTCTCATAAATAAACGTCCCATGCATAGAGACAAAAATATCATTCATATGGATTGAACACCTGGTAACCGACATTCACAATATGCATATAAGAATATCCCCATCATTCCGGGATCCTCCTTCGGGCATGATATAAATTTCGAAGTACTAAAGCATCCGGTACTTTGGATGGGGCTTGTTGGGCCCGATAGATCTATCTTTAGAGTTCGCGTCAATTAGGGTGTCTGTTCCCTAATTCTTAGATTACCAGACTTAATAAAAAGGGCATATTCGATTAGATAATCCAACCATAGAATGTAGTTTCGATTACTTGTGTCTATTTTGTAAAGCATTTATAAAAGCAGCACATGTATTCTCAGTCCCAAAAATATATATTGCAAAAGCATTTAAAAAAAGGGATTAATGAAACTCACAATACTATATTTTGTAGTAAAACTACATATGACGACATTGAACAATGTAGGGTTGGCCTCGGATTCACGAACCTATATCAAGTATATATATTAACACACATAATTGTGATCGAACAAATTTATATATATAAAGTTATGTATTAAAATTAATATTCATATATAATTTTATTAATACTTATAATATATTATAATGCTTATTTGATATATAAATAATAGTATATCATGATGTTAAGTAATGTTAGCATACTTATGTTATAAATATATTTTTATATAAATTTATTTTGTTTGCAAAATAATGGTTATAATAATACCAGAATAAATATAATAATAGTAATAAAAATTTTAATGTTAATAATATTAATATTGATAATAATATTAATAATAGTTTTAATAAAAATGATAATAATGATAAGATAAAAAAAATTGATGGTTTTTATAAATATAGTGTTTTTAATAAAAAATGGTAATTTTATTAATAATGATAGTTTTAATAAAATTTTAATAGTCATTTTAATAATAATACCGATATTAATGTTAAATGAAATTTTTAATACTAATTTTAATAATAAAGATACTTAGTGATATTAATAATAATAATACTAGTAAAAAATTTATAAAATTAATATAATGATATTTTTTTTAGCAATCATGATAATAATAATAATAATACTGATAATAATAATATTTTAATACAAATGATATTAATGATATTAGTCTTAATCATAATAACACAACTAATGTTAATGAATTAATAGTTTGTATTAATGGTAGTAATAATAATAATTACTTTAACAACAACAACAACAACAACAACAACAACAACAACAACAACAACAACAACAACAACAACAATAATAATAATAATAATAATAATAATAATAATAATAATAATAATAATAATAATAATAATAATAATAATAATAATAATAATAATAATAATAATAATAATATGTATACGTAATAAAAGCACGCGTTTTGTTGATTTTCCCCAAATCAGATCGAGTTAACCAAAAATCATTCACAGAGAAGAAAAGAAAAAATTAAAGCATCATTGCTTGATTAATCTATGATTATCTTCATCATCATCAGATCAATCGACATTATAGATGAATCGTAGATCATTGATTTGTCACCATCCTTTTTCAAGTCATAATCGGTCTTCTTCTTCATCATCAATCGATTCGTTATTTGGTGATGTAGGTAATCGGTTCTTTAATACCGTTTTAATTTCTTCATCTTACTATACTTTTTCTGTATTATCTTAATTGAATCGAATACAAACAGTAATTGTAGTAGGGTTTCAAATGATGATGATGCATCGTGGTATTTTTTTTAAATAGGTGCTGATGGCGAATGGTTGGGAAGTTTGATTGAACGGAACCCTAAACAGAAGCAACAACATGTAGCAGCCACATGAGATTTACAGGTCTGATAATGCTTGTTTTGCAGGGTTTTGTTTGAGTCATGACATGTTCACAGAACCTCCTTCGTATGCATAGATATGGTCGGAATTGATTCATCAGTAAGAATAACTAATTTCTGATCTGTCAAAACAGGTATATACATTATATGATAAATTTTGATTTCTCTTACAATTATACATTAGTTTGATGTATGCCTAATCAGTTAAGGTCTACTTAGTTTTAGAGTTTACTAACTGTTTCACATGTTAAAAGGATATGGAATTTGTTTGGAGACTATCTCATTTTGATTCGTTTGCTGTTTCATTACAAGAAGAATATGGGTAAGGGTGTTTCAAAGGCAGGTTGAGTGCTAAGACTTATTATGTGCCAATTTTGTTGTTTTTAGTGTATGGTAGTCTTAATGAAATCTTATGTATCTATTAACCATACTCTTAGTCTTTCATGTTTAAAAATATGTATGTACTTACAGTTTTCATCTTCTGGCTCGATCGTGCAACAGACAGCTGTATAATCAGTTGCAATACAAAGGTATGGTTGAAGGGAAAGAAGATGGTCATGGTTTGATCAAAACTGAAAACAGAAGGATATTGTAGCGGCTGCAACAGGCTGCTGCCCTTGATAGAAATAGAAGAAAAGAAACTTGCAGCTGCAATTAGTGACCTTTTTAATGGTGGTAGTCTGGGTCGACTGGACATAGAAGGGAAAGAAGGGTGAAGGTAGCTCGACAATGATCAAGGGGTGTTGGGTTTGATCAGAAACATTTAGTGGCAGTTGCAGGTTGAATTGGGTTTGGGTTTGCTCGATTTAAAATATAAACAGAAAGGTAATAGAAGTAGGTATGTAATGGGTTTTCAAGGGTTGTTAAGGTGGCTTGGATTGGTGATCATAATGTTTCGGTTTGTTGATAGTAGAGTGGCTTTGGATTTGTTTTTACGGCAGACAGTAGCAGCATCCAAGATGGTTGTTCGTGGATTCAACAAGACAGAAGTAGAAATTATGGAGATTGGTTGGTTTCATGATGCTTGTTTCTTGACTAGCTGATATGGTTAGGTTTGGTTTGGCCTTGCGATCAAAACACAAGGAGATAAGCTACACAACAGTCGTGATTTACAGAAAAAGGAGAGAAAGTGTTGGAGAGGGTATTAGTGTTCGTGATCCATGTGCATTGTATATTGATATATGTATATTTATATAAGTTAGTGGGTGATTAATGTAAACACAATAATTCTCAATCACATTTCAATTATCACCGATGTATTATATATATATTTTTAAATAGTTTGTTGGTTGGATGAGTGGTGAAGTTATTATGGGTCGACATCAGGAAAAATAGAGCAAGAATGTTTTCGGCATTTGCAAGTAGTACCATAGGCTAAAGTCAAAAGTGAAAGTGATATTTGTTTGTGTATATTATGATATCTTTGAAACATGTA
This sequence comes from Rutidosis leptorrhynchoides, assembly GCF_046630445.1. Classification (NCBI taxonomy): domain Eukaryota; kingdom Viridiplantae; phylum Streptophyta; class Magnoliopsida; order Asterales; family Asteraceae; genus Rutidosis; species Rutidosis leptorrhynchoides. The sequence goes on from NC_092341.1 coordinate 335,334,253, forward strand.
AATATAATAGAGTGGATAGATGGAAAAGGAATTAGTAATATCTTTAATATTATTCAGCAACTATCGATCATATTGAGTGGAGAGAAATAGAAAGGTAATTCAAGTGGGACAATATAGAAAGGTAGTCTAATGTTTGAACATGGATTTACCGGATGTGGTGTGTGTTAACTTAATCATGTAAGAGTATAGTTATATGTATTTTCATAATTTGAAAGTGACATGAAAAAGGAACGCATAAACCGTTATCAATCACAGTAAGTCTTCATTCACTTTAGCTTGTTAATCAACGAATAACATGCATGTATGTATCTTCATTCACTTTAGCTTGTTAATCAACGAATAACATGCATGCATGTATATATTAGTATATAGATAGAGAAGTTGACACATAACAAACTACAATAATAATTCACCTCTAATCAATATTTGATTGTTTCAAATGGTAAGCATAACACTTACAATCATAAAGTAATAGAAATATTATTAGCTCCTCATCCCTAAGTAAAATATACTAAGTGTAAAAATTTAACAAATAGCTCCTAAATATACTTTTAATAAACCTATAATTTATGTAACACATTTTCGGATCACTGTTATTTTAAAATCACACAAGTTCATTTTTAACTCGTTTGCTATCGATTTGAAAGACAATTAAGCATTACCCTTGTTTACTAAAACTTCTAAATCACAAATTATATATATATATTTAATATTCTTTATTTATATATATAAATATATTTTAAATATTAATTATTATAATATCCTATTTTTTTATTTTATAATTTCTAATAACAACATCATATAATATTTCAAGTTATATTCCAAATTATTATTTACATATATACACACATATCTTATATAAAATTAATTGTTCGTGAATCGTCGAAGATGGTCGAAGGTAACTGAATACATGAACACAGTTTCAAAGTTTTTGAGATTTCAATATTACAGACTTTGTTTATCGTGTCAGAAACATATGAAGATTAAGTTTAAATTTGATTGGAAATTGCCGGGTCATCACAGTACCTACCCGTTAAAGAAATTTCGTCTCGAAATTTGAGTGAGGTGGTCATGACTAACAATAAAAATGTTTTCATGACGAATATGAGTTGATAAATAGAGTTTTATCATCATTGAGTAATATGGATAAAACAATTCAATTATTTGAAGTGTACGAATGAAGTTATCACAAAAGAGTGAAATGAAGAAATAGAGATTTGTCTTAGCTTTTGACATAGCTAGGGTTGAATTTAGAAAATAAGATGCGTCTTAACATTTGACGTTGTTTTGGTTGAATTCCGGAATTCAAGGGATTTAAAGAAAATCTTCGTAATAAGATTTGATTCTTCAGAAATTAAGGAGATTAGGATCCTCTTTGATTAAATGCGATAATTTGTTTCGATTGCTCTGTCGGATATTTCACTATAAATTCACCCTCATCGTTTTCTTATTTTCACAATTCTCATCTTTTATACTTCAATTCATATTTTCTTTCTATTTTGGAGTTCCATACTTTTGTTTTCTCTTCCCGACTTTAAGTCAAACGAATAATGGTCCAGAGTTCGTACGTATGAAGTTTCGAATGAACATAACTAATGTTCAAAGAGAGAGATTTTAATAGCACGATCTTGATTGGTTAAATTGCCAGAATTCATGAGAAAAGATAGAACTATTAGGAAAATATGTTCTCGATATGTTTGAAGATTAGGTAGAATGTAAGGGTCGTGTATCATGGCACATGATGATGTTATGATCTGTGAATAATCACGTTCCATTAGAAACTCAGCATGACTTACTGTAATATAATCACGTTGATCAAGTGTCATTATATTATACTAACTCATGCATCAGTTCCTAACACTACTTCAAAACATTCCTAACTTAAATTCGAATTTTTAAAGAAATTTAGAAACTAAAGTAGTTTCCTTTATGATGTAATATAGATAGCATGAAGAGATAAATAATTTCGGACGAGAATATTTATGAAAATATCTTCAGAAAATATCGAAGATATTTATGATGATATTTTGGAAATTCCAAGTTCGAAGGTTGATGAAGAAAAATTTTTCGCAAGATTTTAACATGACTTCGGAGCAAGATATTCTCTAAAGATTTCGACGGATCCAGAATTACTTGGATTCTTTGAATATAGGGTATGATCCTTGTATTTGTCCTTGGTCTCCTTCGTGCTTAGCTCAATCCGTTTTCCAGTTCCAACTTTTCTGAGCTTTTCCAACATACTATTCTTTATCATCAAACTTCCGACGATTAAGGTCGTTTACGGTTGCCAACAGTTTTCTGCTGCTTCATTCAGCTTTTTCAAAGTTCAATGTATTGATTCGTAGGCTGGGTGCTTTTTAAAATTTCAGAATTGAAGATCGTAATTCTAGGAGATAATTGTTATATGTATACATATAACTATTGATGTAGAAAGGCTACGAGATTCGAAATACTAATTGTTGATTCTCGATAATTGGTATGGCAATTATTGTTACAGGTTATAGATGAATACACGATGGGGTTTCAATGAATATAATGATTTTTTTTTTCGGAAAGTCCAAATTCATTGAAGTTGCTAGTAAGTTTACTGCTAATGTGGTGGAATATAAACGGTTCTCCGGTAACAATGGCGAAAATGCAACGTATATATTAAGGTTATAATAAGGTTGTTTCGAATGAAAAGTCGAAGTTGCTGGAGCTGTGACAAAATTTGCTACTTTGAAAGGAATTACCAAGTTATTTTGGGTAATAATAATACTAAAGGAATTAGCACAACTATGTGTTAAACGTTTACTCAGTTTCTGAGAGTTTTTCAGATGCATAACTAAATACATCAATCTTTTCTCCCGTAGATGAAGTGCGGTGGGTTCATCCTCTCGTTGAGATATTTTCAAGAATCATGAAAGATTTGAACGTAGATTGTATTCGTCAAGACACAAATGAGGTTTAAGATGAAATCAAGTGGCAAACTTGAAGAATTATTTAGTTTTATATGTTATAATTAATATTTTAATTCATTTTAATTGTCCAATGTTGATAGTCCACAGTTAGCAGTGTACAAATAATAATTCATATATAAGTTACTATATGGTATTCGAATTAATTAATACGTATCGTGACCCGTATACATGTCTCAGACTCGATCACAACTCAAATTATATATATTATTGTAGAATCAACCTCAACTCTGTATAGAGAACTCGTTCATTACTGCATATAGAGTGTCTATGATTATTCCAAATAATATATATAAATGCGTCGATATGATATGTCAAAACCTTGTATACATGTCCCGATATTTAAAGTGCGTAAAAATAAATAACAGAAATTTAAATGACGAATAATAAAGTGCGTAAAGTAAATAACAGAAATTAAATGACGATAAGTAAAATTGCGAGAATATAAATTGCGATAAATAAATTGCGATAAGTAAATGTAATACGGGATTAACAGTTAGCTAGGAACGGTTAGTTAGGATTTTGTTAGCGTGAATTCTTAACAAAATTTCTCATAGTTAATTTGTCTGTTTCTAACAAATTTTATTTTGTCAAATGTTTTCTTCATTGTGCCACTTGTTGGATTCTGATAGGTCAAAATCCAAATATGAAATTGAATGATAATGGTTATTCTGCGGTGAACGGATACGTATATCTGTGGGTGTAAATAGGATAGTAAATGATTGTTGAATCAGATTTGAAGAACGTACAATGTAACTTATTAATGTAAAATCTAAATATTCCTCGGGTATTACCTACCCGTTAAAATATTTTCACCATTAACCGTTGGTACAAAAGAATTTTTAATTACAATCTTTATGAAAACATATTTACATATATATTTTCTTCAGATGTAATCATGGATTTAAATGAGTTAACATAATATTAAACTCATTTAGTTTTTGGTTGGAACTAGAATAAATAATCTCTAAAACTTTAGAGATTACATATTCACCATGTCGAACGAAGATAAATGAGGTAGAACGATACGTAGAACGAAGATTATACTAGAAGTACAGATGGTGATATTGAGGCATGGATTGTTGATGGTACTGATGCTGTTATTTATGGTACTACTGGTGCCGGTGATGTTGCTGAAGCTGGTACGTTTTGCACCATATTTTACAAGGCTACAACTCGGGCGCGAAGCTCGTTGACTTCTTATATTATTTCGGAATGATTGTCGGCCGGAACGAGCGGATAAATAAGGTTTTAAATTTGAGATAGTATATAATCATAGCGATATATTCGGGAAATGAGGGCGAACATAGTGTTTCGGATTGGTTCGCCGGTGAATGCTTCAGGTTCTTCGCTAAGAGTGCAGAAGGGATCGCCTTCTTCTCGTCTCCATCGGCTAAGTCGACTACAAACCCATCAGATGAGTTGGAGATGGATGATTGGTTGGTTCATTCTGGTGACACCGCTTTCGGAGTTTAGGTGAATGTCCATGTCGGAAAAGCTGTCGGAATAACTATTGAAATCTGAGGGACTCGAACTGGTTGAGGAATTCATCTCGTACGATCAGATGAAGGATTTTCGATAAGAAATAGATTATAGGATGTAGATTAGTACCCTGCAATACATAATTTATATATGTATATATAATACTAAAATCCCATAAGTTACGAAGGAATCTACAGAATCTGTCAGGCAAAGGTAACAATAACAGATACGCTAAGATATGAATTTATCTATACACTGTCTATGCAATAGAGGCAGTAGGAAGTGTCTAGACTTTAAGGATGATGAGCAATTAATTTTTCGACACTAAATGATAAGCAAAACCTTTGACATGCAGACACGGTCGAAGTCCAGACTCACTAATGCGTTCTAACGACTATCAGTTAGACTCACTAATGCAAGACCTGGTTCGCTAAGACCACCGCTCTGATACCAACTGTGAAGACCCGTCCTAATCCATCCGGACGAAGTCCATATCGATTATAAATGATTCACAATAGTTGATTACATCGCGAGGTACTTGACCTCTGTATGATACATTTTACAAACATTGCATTCGTTTTTGAAAATACAGTCTTTCATTACATCGAAAGTTGACGGCATGCATACCATTTCATAATATATCTAACTATAATTGACTTAATAATAATTCTGATGAACTTGACGACTCGAATGCAACGTCTTTTGAAAAATGCCATGAATGACACCAAGTAATATTTCGAAAATGAACAAATGCACAGCGAAAGATTTCTTTCGTACCTGAGAATAAACATGCTTTCAAGTGTCAACCAAAAAGGTTGGTGAGTTCATTAGTTTAACATAAATAATCATTTCATAATTTTTAATAGACCACAAGATTTCATATTTCCAATTCTCATAAATAAACGTCTCATGCATAGAGACAAAAATATCATTCATATGGATTGAACACCTGGTAACCGACATTCACAATATGCATATAAGAATATCCCCATCATTCTGGGATCCTCCTTCGGACAGGATATAAATTTCAAAGTACTAAAGCATTCGGTACTTTGGATGGGGCTTGTTGGGACCGATAGATCTATCTTTAGAGTTCACGTCAATTAGGGTGTCTGTTCCCTAATTCTTAGATTACCAGACGTAATAAAAAGGGCATATTCGATTAGATAATCCAACCATAGAATGTAGTTTCGATTACTTGTGTCTATTTCGTAAAGCATTTATAAAAGCAGCGCATGTATTCTCAGTCCCAAAAATATATATTGCAAAAGCATTTAAAAAAGGGATTAATGAAACTCACAATACTGTATTTTGTAGTAAAACTACATATGACGACATTGAACAATGCAGGGTTGGCCTCGGATTCACGAACCTTTATCAAGTATATATATTAACACACATAATTGTAATCGAATAAATTTATATATATAAAGTTATGTATTAAAATTAATATTCATATATAATTTTATTAATACTTATAATATATTATAATGCTTATTTGATATATAAATAATAGTATATCATGATGTTAAGTAATGTTAGCATACTTATGTTATAAATATATTTTTATATAAATTTATTTTGTTTGCAAAATAATGGTTATAATAATACCAGAATAAATATAATAATAGTAATAAAAATTTTAATGTTAATTATATTAATATTGATAATAATATTAATAATAGTTTTAATAAAAATGATAATAATGATAAGATAAAAAAAAATTGATGGTTTTTATAAATATAGTGTTTTTAATAAAAAAATGGTAATTTTATTAATAATAATAGTTTTAATAAAATTTTAATAGTCATTTTAATAATAATACCGATATTAATGTTAAATGAAATTTTTAATACTAATTTTAATAATAAAGATACTTAGTGATATTAATAATAATAATACTAGTAAAAAAATTTATAAAATTAATATAATGATATTTTTTTAGCAATCATGATAATAATAATAATAATACTGATAATAATAATATTTTAATACAAATGATATTAATGATATTAGTCTTAATCATAATAATACAACTAATGTTAATGAATTAATAGTTTGTATTAATGGTAGTAATAATAATAATTACTTTAGCAGCAACAACAACAACAACAACAACAACAACAACAACAACAACAACAACAACAATAATAATAATAATAATAATAATAATAATAATAATAATAATAATAATAATAATAATAATAATAATAATATGTATACCTAATAAAATCACGCGTTTTGTTGATTTTCCCCAAATCAGATCGAGTTAACCAAAAATCATTCACAGAGAAGAAAAGAAAAAATTAAAGCATCATTGCTTGATTAATCTATGATTATCTTCATCATCATCATCAGATCAATCGACGTTATAGATGAAAATCGTAGATCATTGATTTGTCACCATCCTTTTTCAAGTCATAATCGGTCTTCTTCTTCATCATCAATCGATTCGTTATTTGGTGATGTAGGTAATCGGTTCTTTAATACTGTTTTAATTTCTTCATCTTACTATACTTTTTCTGTATTATCTTAATTGAATCGAATACGAACAGTAATTGTAGTAGGTTTTCAATTGATGATGATGCATCGTGGGAATTTTTTTTAAATAGGTGCTGATGGCGAATGGTTGGGAAGTTCGATTGAACGGAACCCTAAACAGAAGCAACAACATGTAGCAGCCACATGAGATTTACAGGTCTGATAATGCTTGTTTTGCAGGGTTTTGTTTGAGTCGTGACATGTTCACAGAACCTCCTTCGTATGCATAGATATGGTCGGAATTGATTCATCAGTAAGAATAACCAATTTCTGATCTGTCAAAACAGGTATATACATTATATGATAAATTTTGATTTCTCTTACAATTATACATTAGTTTGATGTATGCCTAATCAGTTAAGGTCTACTTAGTTTTAGAGTTTACTAACTGTTTCACATGTTAAAAGGATATGGAATTTGTTTGGAGACTATCTCATTTTGATTCGTTTGCTGTTTCATTACAATAAGAATATGGGTAAGGGTGTTTCAAAGGCAGGTTGAGTGCTAAGACTTATTATGTGCCAATTTTGTTGTTTTTAGTGTATGGTAGTCTTAATGAAATCTTATGTATCTATTAACCATACTCTTAGTCTTTCATGTTTAAAAATATGTATGTACTTACAGTTTTCATCTTCTGGCTCGATCGTGCAACAGACAGCTGTATAATCAGTTGCAATACAAAGGTATGGTTGAAGGGAAGAAGATGGTCATGGTTTGATCAAAACTGAAAACAGAAGGATATTGTAGCGGCTGCAACAGGCTGCTGCCCTTGATAGAAATAGAAGAAAAGAAACTTGCAGCTGCAATTAGTGACCTTTTTAATGGTGGTAGTCTGGGTCGACTGGACATAGAAGGGAAAGAAGGGTGAAGGTAGCTCGACAATGATCAAGGGGTGTTGGGTTTGATCAGAAACATTTAGTGGCAGTTGCAGTTTGAATTGGGTTTGGGTTTGCTCGATTTAAAATATAAACAGAAAGGTAATAGAAGTAGGTATGTAATGGGTTTTCAAGGGTTGTTAAGGTGGCTTGGATTGGTGATCATAATGTGTCGGTTTGTTGATAGTAGAGTGGCTTTGGATTTGTTTTTACGGCAGACAGTAGCAGCATCCAAGATGGTTGTTCGTGGATTCAACAAGACAGAAGTAGAAATTATGGAGATTGGTTGGTTTCATGATGCTTGTTTCTTGACTAGCTGATATGGTTGGGTTTGGTTTGGCCTTGCGATCAAAACACAAGGATATAAGCTACACAACAGTCGTGATTTACAGAAAAAGGAGAGAAAGTGTTGGAGAGGGTATTAGTGTTCGTGATCCATGTGCATTGTATATTGATATATGTATATTTATATAAGTTAGTGGGTGATTAATGTAAACACAATAATGCTCAATCACATTTCAATTATCACCGATGTATTATATATATATATTTTTTAAATAGTTTGTTGGTTGGATGAGTGGTGAAGTTGTTATGGGTCGACATCAGGAAAAATAGAGCAAGAATGTTTTCGGCATTTGTAAGTAGTACCATAGGCTAAAGTCAAAAGTGAAAGTGATATTTGTTTGTGTATATTATGATATCTTTGAAACATGTAAATATAATAGAGTGGATAGATGGAAAAGGAATTAGTAATATCTTTAATATTATTCAGCAACTATCGATCATATTGAGTGGAGAGAAATAGAAAGGTAATTCAAGTGGGACAATATAGAAAGGTAGTCTAATGTTTGAACATGGATTTACCGGATGTGGTGTGTGTTAACTTAATCATGTAAGAGTATAGTTATATGTATTTTCATAATTTGAAAGTGACATGAAAATGGAACGCATAAACCGTTATCAATCACAGTAAGTCTTCATTCACTTTAGCTTGTTAATCAACGAATAACATGCATGCATGTATATATTAGTATATAGATAGAGAAGTTGACACATAACAAACTACAATAATAATTCACCTCTAATCAATATTTGATTGTTTCAAATGGTAAGCATAACACTTACAATCATAAAGTAATAGAAATATTATTAGCTCCTCAACCCTAAGTAAAATATACTAAGTGTAAAAATTTAACAAATAGCTCCTAAATATACTTTTAATAAACCTATAATTTATGTAACTCATTTTCGGATCACTATTATTTTAAAATCACACAAGTTCATTTTTAACTCGTTTGCTATCGATTTGAAAGACAATTAAGCATTACCGTTGTTTACTAAAACTTCTAAATCACAAATTATATATATATTTAATATACTTTATTTATATATATAAATATATTTTAAATATTAATTATTATAATATCCTATTTTTTATTTTATAATTTCTAATAACAACATCATATAATATTTCAAGTTATATTCCAAATTATTATTTACATATATACACACATATCTTATATAAAATTAATTGTTCGTGAATCGTCAAAGATGGTCGAAGGTAACTGAATACATGAACACAGTTTCAAAGTTTTTGAGATTTCAATATTACAGACTTTGCTTATCGTGTCAGAAACATATGAAGATTAAGTTTAAATTTGATTGGAAATTGCCGGGTCGTCACATGTATAGATTTGTTAAAAATTTTCTGTAGCTAAAAAGATCAAAAATATCCAATCTTGTTTTACCCATAACTTCTTCATTTTAAATCCGTTTTGAGTGAATCAAATTGCTATGGTTTCATATTGAACTCTAATTTAAGAATCCAAACAGAAAAAGTATAGGTTTATAGTCAGAAATTTAAGTTACATGTCAGTTACTAAAGATCAATATTTTTAGAAAACATACTTTCACTTTGAGTTTAACCAAGATTTTTGGATATAGTTTCATGTTCATATGAAAAATCATTTTCCCAGAAGAACAACTTTTAAATCAAAGTTTATCATAGTTTTTAATTATCCAAACCAAAACAGCCCTCGGTTTCACTACGACGGCGTATATCCGATTTTATGGTGTTCATTGTGTTTCCGGGTTTTAAATCATTAAGTTAGCATATCATATAGATATAGAACATTTGTTTAGTTGATTTTAAAAGTCAAGTTAGAAGGATTAACTTTTTTTTGCGAACAAGTTTAGAATTAACTAAACTATGTTCTAGTGATTACAAGTTTAAACCTTCGAATAAGATAGCATTATATGTATGAATCGAATGATGTTATGAACATCATTACTACCTCAAGTTTTCTGGATAAAACTACTGGAAATGAGAAAAATGGATCTAGCTTCAAAGGATCCTTAGATGGCTTGAAAGTTCTTGAAGCAGAATCATGATACGAAAACAGTTCAAGTAAGATTTTCACTCGAAATAAGATTGTTATAGTTGTAGAAATTGAATCAAAGTTTGAATATGAATATTACCTTGAATTAGAAAGAAAACCTACTGTAAATAACAAAGGTTCCTTGATCTTAGATGATTACTTGGAATGGATTAGAAAGCTTGGAAGTAGACTTGCAAACTTGGAAGTATTCTTGATTTTTATGAAACTATACTTATGGAATTTATGAAGAACACTTAGAACTTGAAGATGGAACTTGAGAGAGATCAATTAGATGAAGAAAATTGAAGAATGAAAGTGTTTGTAGGTGTTTTTGTGTAACATCCCGTTTTTCCCGTACGTATCGAAAGGTACATACTTAATCATTTGTACGTATGTAACTCGTTGTTTATGCGTAAACGTATGAATATGTATGTATACTTGATAATGTGTGCAAGTATAAGTTTAATCATGGGTTTGGTTAGCGTTAAGTCTTGTGAGACTATTGTGAAGGCTAGGTGAATATAGGAAGCGAGTTTGGAATGGACAAATTAAATAAAATCGAAAAGTGTTTAAGTTGGTCGAGCTGTCCAGTTCTAGCCTTAGGCCGCACCGATATTTGGGTCCTCGCCGCGGCATAACAAGCAAATTTGGATCAGAAGTTGGTTTAAGAAGGGTCTAATTTCCCTTTATGTGTCGCACCGCGATGAGTAAGGTCGCGCCGCGACAGTTCTGCTGAACTGGTGTCGGATTTAGCTCATTTTAAGGGTTTTCAAGGGGCAAAATGGTAAATTGACATGTGGATCTGATGGGAGCATTAACTCTCCACCACATATTCATTTATTTCATTTCCTTTTCCTTTTTCTTTCCTATTTCTCTCCCAAAACACAAAACCTACTTAGTTTAATCTTGAGATTTGGAGTTGGAGATTTGTGAATCAAACCTAGGAGCGAGATTTAAAGTTGTTCTCCTTGTCACTAGCTACAAGAAGATAGTCTTGGTAAGTTCTAACTTTATGTTTTAAGTTTTAATTGGTTAATGGCTGGGGTTTGGGTTACTAGAGATTTGTATGACCCATTTGAGGGTAAAATGGGTGAGGTTGGGTTATGTTGTTGTAATTAAACCCTAATAGCCACAATCTAGGGTTTTGACCTTGTGATTTGAGGTTGTAAGTGTCAATTGGTGTTGTTAGTCACTAATGCACTTTAAGATTTATGAAAGAAGGGTTAATGGGTAAGTTTGACTTGATTGTGAGTTTAAGTGAGATAAAATGGGTCAAAATGTACTAGTTGACCTAATGGGATGAAATGGGTATGGATTACCCTAAGTTTTGTGTTAATTGAAGTTAATAGACTTTAATTCACTAGTCTTAGTGATTAAAGTCGAGTCTTGGCCATGTATGGGCGGTTGTGAGTAGTTGAGTCATTTAATGCAATTTGGGTCATTAAATGCTCAAGTGGGAGTATTGTGGTTAATCCCACTAGTTGTGAAATTGGATGAGCACTTAATGATTTAGGCACATTGCGTTGAAACTCGGAAGTGCTAAATCATCACCCTTGTGACAAGGTGAGTGGAATAATTATGCGTTCATGTATATGGAGTGTTTATTTGTGAATGTTATGGTATGAACCATGTGCCGGTAGTGCCATAACATGTGTGGGATGGGATGTGAACCACGAGCCAGTAGCATCGAGTGTGAACCACGAGCTGGTAGCACTATAAACTAAGATGTGAACCACGAGCCGGTAGCATCGAGTGTGAACCACGAGCCGGTAGCACTATAAACTAAGATGTGAACCACCAGCCGGTAGCATCGAGTGTGAACCACGAGCCGGTAGCACTATAAATGAGTATGACTCAAATGCGTATGGTGTGAACCACGAGCCGGTAGCACCATAGCGTTATTGGTTAACCATATTGAGATTGTTGTTTGTTTAGCATATAAAATATATTGAGTTGAGTATATGCTAATGAAGTGGTGTGATAATGTACGACTTGTTAGTGTTACGGGTATGTTGACATGCTAATTGAGTTACAAGTTCGTATGAGGTATTTGGTATTGTGATTGTAAATGGATAGGTTATATATATATATGTATAATTGTTGCACTCACTAAGCATTGCTTACCCTCTCGTTGTTTACCATTTTATAGGTTCCAGCTTGGACAAGGGTAAGGGCATACGGTTGGATTAGTTGTCTCCCGTTTGTGTTGACAGGGGATGCTTTGGGATAGCTTTTGAAGTGGTCGAACGTTTTGGGTAGTTTAGCCCCAAACCATGCTCGAGTGTCGTTTGGATTATAAACTATCATTTGTTGTTGGTCAAACTTGTATCACATTCGTTAATGGCCTTTTTGCCTTTTTGCAAACATTAAACTCGTAGTATGTTTTGACGAATCGTGTGGAATGGGTTACATATTTAATTGGCGCGTAAATGTGTATTATATTTTAAATAAAAAAAATATTTATCGTACGGAGTACGGGTTGGGTTGTTTTAAGTGGTATCAGAGCATGGTCTAAGGGATTTAGGTGACTTAAGATAGGTGCCTAGACTTGGGCTTTATTGTGTGAGCGCTTTATGCGGGACTTGTAGGACTTTGGGTCTAATCGGGATGTGTTAGTGCTTTGGTTTATGAGAACTAACCTTGTGCTAATTGTTTTGGTATTGTGTTTAGCAATCATCAAGCGAGACGGACGTTGTACTAGCGAGTTAATGCGACGTGCTCGTGTAACAACGATTAGCTACCGTTGTTACGGGTGCAAATCGTGTCAAACGAGTAATGTACGACGATTGTTGAGCAAGATGGGGTAGTGTGGTGTACATGTATATACTTACGCGTTATGTCTTTTCGTTACATGGTTTAACCTATTCCGTTTTATAGAATGAAGACGAGAAATGGTCCCGATCATGATAACGGAAGTACGAGCGAGGACACCTAATTTTTGGCTAAGGTTGATGCCTTCTTTAAAAAGTTAAAAGCGGATTTTCTTACGGGCGTCCGAAAGGTCTTCCAAGATTTGGTCGATGGGCAAGTGACCGATTTGATAAATGAACGAATGAAGGCCACTATCGAAGAGGCCCTTGATGCTAGAAACATTTATCCTCGCGGTGAAGGAGGTGATGGAAGGCGGGACTTCCACTATAAAAACTTCAAGGATACTCAACCTCCGATGTTTAATGGGGTGAGGGATCCATTGAAAAGTACTTATTAGATTTTTGATATCGAGGGAGCATTCCGTACCGCAGAGTGTCCTCCCGAGAAGAAGACAAGATATGGGTCTAGCATGTTACGTGAAGAAGGCAAGTTGTGGTGGGACGATAAAATCAATTTGTATGGTGAAGAGCAATGCATGAGCTTGACATGGGAGGAGTTTAAGAAGGAATTCTTCCAAGAATACCGAACTTCTTCCGACCTTGATAGAATTCGGGACGAGTTGCATCATTTGCAATAAGGTTCAATGGACTTGTGTCATAACCCGTCCTTAACCATAAGAACGTGTTAGATAACGTATGATTTCATAGCAAGGTATTGACCTCTATATGCGACATTTTTAAAAGAACAACTGCATATATTTTACATTATAAACCATAATTCTTATTTTTGATACAAGCTTTAGACAATAAAAAGATGATTATCATTTAGCGATAATCTTAGACTTACAAACTTTACATATGATGATAACAACACGATTTCTAGCATATTTTACAATACAAATCCTCGGATATGCAGTTTTGTTTTTGACACAAATATGAGTACGCAAGATCCTGCTTAAATTCAACATGTTGCAGCGGAAGCTTCTAATTATTACCTGAGAATAAACATGTTTAAAACGTCAACATAAAGTTGGTGAGATATAGGTTTAATGCCGGCAGCGATATAAATATAGACCACAAGATTTCATATATAAACATTTTAATAAAAATATTCTAAGTGGTTGAGCACTTGGTAACCATACTTAACATTTAATCACGTCGCATATTCCCTTTATTATGAAATCTTACTACACCGTACCAAGTGTTGTTACGAAACGAAGTACTGTGCAACCGTTGAATACTGGTCGTCCAGTCCGGTTGGGGTTGTCAGGCCCGATAGATCTATCAACAGGATTCGCGTTTACAATACCGCTGTAAATAATAGTTACCAAGCTACAGGGAAGTATGCCAGTGGTACAACTCAACGTAGAATATATTTTTCAGTTACTTGTGTCCATAACGTAAAACATAAAATACATGTATTCTCATCCCGAAATACTTAGAGTTTAAAAGTGGGACTATATACTCACTTTTGTCTTGAAGATATGTAATTTCGACTTGGTCTCCGATTGATATCACGAACCTATCCATATATAATATATCAATACCTTTTCTTTTTAAAACAATCGTCACATATATATACTTATTATACTTTTAATACTTTTAATAATTTCTTAGTCCGTAGTTAGCAGTCCGATGTTAGTAATTCAATTTTAATGGTTCATTTTTAGGTGTTTAATAAACCCCCAATGAAATAAATAAAATCCCCATCGTATATGTATTGGTCGAGATTAATCTTGACCCACGGTACCGGTGTTGTCAAATGACGTGTTGCGTACAATCATGGGATCTTATGATTAATCTTCTCGTATTGTTTACGGGTGATCCTGAACCATATAAAATTAAATTATGAGTACATATATATAAAATATCATGTTATTTTAAAAAGATGTGATTTATTTAATTTTTCTCCAATTATTTTCGTGACTAAACAAGTCTTGGATATCCGATTTTGTTTTGGTCATAGTTTCTTCGTTACAACTCCGTTTTCGTTGGTTCAACTTGCCACTTCCTTGGATCGAGTCCCTCTTTAAGAATATGAACTGTAAATACCTTAGTTTGTATTCGAAATCACAGGTCAAAGGTCAAACTTTGGTGAAACTTATGAAGTTAATCATTTTTGTTACAAAAATATCATTTAATGACCATTTTTCTAAAAACACTTATACTTTGAATTAAATCATGAAATTTTTATGTGTTAACATATTCATAAGAAATATCATTTTTCCAGAATATAAACCTCCAATTCAAAGTTCAAGATGGTTTTTAATTATCCAACCCCAAACAGCCCCCGGTTGCACTCCGACGTCGTAAAAACAGTTTTTAAGGTGTTCTTTGAAAAACCAAGTTATACCTTGTTAAATTAGCATATATTTATGTTATATTACAGGTCTTGAAGTATTTTAAAAGTTAAGTTAGAAGGATCTATTTAGTTTGCAAACAAGTTTGAAAACATTCAAACTATGTTCTTGTTGTTAAAATTTTATACCACAAAATAAGATAGCTATATATATATGAATCGAATAAGGTTATGAACAAAGTTACTACCTCAAGTTACTTGGACAAGATTGCTGTAAAAGGGTGATGGAATTGGATGAAAGATTGGAAGTAAACTTGTGTTCTTGGAAGGATTCTTGAAGTGTTTTTGTAAGAGTTTTCTTATGGTGATTAAGTGATGTTTTTATGGCTAGATCTTCATGGATTTTAGCTGAATGGTTATGGAGTTTCTTAAGAGTGTGTTTTTGGTTAAAGAAATGAGGTAGTAAAATTTGAAAATGGAAGATGTATTTAAGGCCATAAAAACATGATTAATGGAAAAACATGGACAAAATTTCATGTTGTATTTTTATGTAATTAGTCATACTAAACATCAAAAGTAGTTACCTTATACATAAGGCATGAACAAGAGAGTTACCTTATACATAAGGCATGAACAAGGGCTGGTTGGTGGTGATTTGATGTGTATATACCAATAGTAAATACGTATAGAAGCTAGGTATGATACGAGTACATGTACTCTAGATATACGTATAGAAATTTTGTGAAAAATGGAATGAGAATTCAAATATAGCTATCTTTTGTGAATATACTTATATTGTTTTATGTATTTAAGTCTTTAAAAAGTGATTAAATACATTATATATACGATATATGTATAAACATTATAGGTTATAAGTATTTATATCAAATAACGTTACGTATGGTTATTGTTTTGAAAACTTAAGTTAGTAGTTTCAAAATATACTTATAACTTATTGTTATTAATACAAAATGAGGTATTAAAACATCCTTAGATCATGTTAAATATGTATATATACATATATATATATACAAACGTATAATTATCATATATTGTATAGTTCGTGATATCATCGGTCAAACTAGACGGTCAATCGTTGTGTAAAACTCTCTTTGAAAACATAAGTCTCAACAATTTGGATTGCTTATCATGTTGGTAAGGTTTAATTTATGTAAATATTAATCTTATAAGTATAAATTGATCGAAAAAGTGCGGGTCATTACAGTACCTACCCGTTAAATAAATTTCGTCCCGAAATTTTAAAATTGTACCTATTTTGCGTCATCGAGAAACAAGTGTGGATACTTTTGTTTCATCTGATCCTCTCATTCCCAAGTAAACTCAGGACCTCTTCGAGCATTCCAACGAACCTTAACGATCGGTATGTTGCTCTG
Organism: Rutidosis leptorrhynchoides; assembly: GCF_046630445.1. NCBI lineage: Eukaryota > Viridiplantae > Streptophyta > Magnoliopsida > Asterales > Asteraceae > Rutidosis > Rutidosis leptorrhynchoides. Next base: position 335,350,989 of record NC_092341.1, read on the forward strand.
CTTGAGCTGTTTAACTTCACGGTCCATGATTTCGATTGGTTCTTCGACGAATTGTAGTTTCTCGTCGACATGGATTTCTTCAAGAGGAATGGTGAGATCTTCCTTTGCAAGACACTTCTTAAGGTTTGAGACGTGAAAGGTATTATGTACTCTGGCTAGTTGTTGCGGTAACTCGAGTCGATAAGCTACCGGTCCAATGCGTTCGATGATCTTGAACGGGCCTACGTACCTTGGGTTCAATTTACCCCTTTTGCCGAAACGTATTACACCTTTCCATGGTGACACTTTTAACATAACCATGTCCCCAATCTGAAACTCTAATGGTTTCCTTCGGACATCGGCGTAGCTCTTTTGGCGACTACGGGCTGTTTTCAATCTCTCCTTGATTTGTACTATCTTCTCAGTCGTTTCGTGTATGATCTCGGGACCAGTTAATTGTCGATCTCCTACTTCATTCCAACAGATAGGAGATCTACACTTCCTCCCATACAGTGCTTCAAATGGCGCAGCTTTAATGCTCGCATGATAACTATTATTATACGAGAATTCTGCTAACGGTAAATACTTATCCCATCCGTTTCCAAAATCGATCACACATGCCCTGAGCATGTCTTCAAGAGTCTGAATTGTTCTTTCACTCTGCCCGTCGATTTGCGGATGATATGCGGTACTCATATCCAAACGAGTTCCTAGTGCCTCCTGTAGTGATTGCCAGAACTTTGAGGTAAATCTACTATCACGATCAGATATAATGGAAATAGGTATTCCATGCCTTGAAACTATTTCCTTTATATATAATCGTAATAATTTCTCCATTCTATCCGTTTCCTTTATAGGCAAGAAATGTGCAGATTTGGTAAGACGATCAACAATTACCCAAATGGTGTCGTATCCCCAGGCAGTCTTTGGTAACTTCGTGATGAAATCCATGGTAATACCATCCCATTTCCATTCTGGGATTTCTGGTTGTTGAAGTAACCCTGACGGCTTCTGGTGTTCTGCTTTGACTTTGGAACTAGTTAAACACTCCCCAACATATGTTGCAACGTCTGTCTTTAAATTAGGCCACCAATAATGTGTCTTAAGATCTTGGTACATCTTTCCCACTCCAGGATGTATCGAGTATCTTGTCTTATGTGCCTCATTCAATATTAACTTCCTTAATCCACCCAACTTCGGTACCCAAATACGGTTTGCAAAATATCGAATTCCGTCTTCCCGTATAACGAGTTGCTTCTCATACTTCTTCATTATTTCATTTCTTATGTTTTCTTTAGTAAGTGCTTCTCGTTGAACTTCTTTGATTTGTGAGTTGAGATTCATACGAATTTTTATGTTCATCGCTCGTACTCGAATTGGTTCTCGTTCCTTTCTGCTTAGTGCGTCAGCCACCACATTCGCTTTCCCTGGATGATAACGAATTTCACAATCATAGTCGTTTATTAACTCGACCCACCTACGTTGCCTCATGTTCAGCTGTTTCTGATCAAAAATATGTTGAAGACTTTTATGATCAGTAAACACAGTGCATTTAACCCCATACAAGTAGTGTCTCCATATCTTTAATGCAAACACGACTGCTCCCAGTTCTAGATCATGCGTCGTATAATTCCGCTCGTGAATCTTCAATTGTCGGGATGCGTATGCAATAACTTTCTTTCGTTGCATAAGAACACAACCAAAACCTTATCGCGAAGCGTCACAATATATTTCAAAATCATCGTTCCCTTCAGGTAACGATAAAATAGGCGCCGTAGTTAACTTCTTCTTCAGTAATTGAAATGCGTTCTCCTGCTCCGAGGTCCATTCGTATTTCTTTCCTTTTTGCGTTAATGCTGTCAACGGCTTAGCTATTTGGGAAAAATCTTGAATAAACCTTCTATAATAACCGGCTAAACCCAAAAATTGGCGTATCTGCATTGGTGTTTTAGGAGTCTCCCATTTTTCAATGGCCTCAATTTTAGCTGGATCAACCTGAATTCCTTTGCTACTAACAATGTGACCAAGAAATTGCACTTCTTTCAACCAGAAAGCACACTTAGAAAATTTAGCGTATAGCTGTTCTTTTCTCAATAACTCTAATATTAACCTTAAATGCTGTTCATGCTCTTGCTCACTCTTGGAATAGATAAGAATATCATCAATGAAAACGATAACAAACTTATCTAAATACGGACTACAAACTCGATTCATGAGGTCCATGAATACAGCTGGCGCATTCGTCAATCCAAACGGCATGACCAAAAATTCGTAATGACCATAACGTGTCCGAAAAGCAGTTTTCGAAATGTCCTCTTCTTTGACACGTAGTTGATGATAGCCCGATCTTAGGTCGATTTTCGAATAAACACATGATCCTTGTAATTGATCAAATAAGTCATCAATTCTCGGTAGTGGATACCGATTCTTGATAGTTAACTTATTTAATTCACGATAATCTATACACATCCTAAAAGATCCATCTTTCTTTTTAACAAATAGAATCGGAGCTCCCCACGGTGAAGTACTTGGTCGTATGAATCCACGATCCAGTAATTCTTTTAACTGACTCTGAAGTTCTTTTAACTCGGACGGTGCAAGTCTATATGGAGCACGGGCAACTGGTGCAGCTCCTGGTACTAAATCTATTTGAAATTCTACAGATCTAAATGGAGGTAATCCCGGCAACTCTTCCGGAAAAACTTCAGGAAAATCTCTTGCCACAGGCACGTCGTTGATGCACTTCTCTTTTTCTTTCTTTTCGACTTTATTAACATGTGCTAGAATAGCATAACATCCCTTTTCTAAACACTTCTTGGCTTTCAAACAGCTAATGAGTTTTAGCTTTGAATTACCCTTCTCTCCATAAATCATCACCGGCATTTTATCCTTACCAGGAATGTGAATTGCCTTCTTGGCACACACAACTTCAGCTCCTACTTTGGACATCCAGTCCATGCCGATTATTACATCAAAACTTCCTAATTCTACGGGTATCAAGTCAATTTTAAACGTTTCTCCGGCTAACTTTATTTCACAATCACGACAAATTTTATCGGCTTTAATTAGTTTACCATTAGCTAACTCAATCATGTACTTAGCATCTAGAGGTAATGATGAACAATTCAATTTAGTGTAAAAATTTCTACACACGTAACTTCTATCGGCACCAGTATCAAATATAATAGATGATGATAAGTTATTAATGGTAAACGTACCCGTAACAAGCTCCGGGTCTTCACATGCCTCTCTAGCATTAATAACAAATGCTCTCCCACGTGCAGGTCCGATATTCTTCTCTGGATTCGGGCACTGGCTCTTATAATGACCCTGTTTTCCACACCCAAAACAAGTAACGGTAGCCAAAGCAGTTCTATTTGCATTGGTGGCAGGAGTCTTGGTACCATTTGTATTTGTAACGAGAGCCCTACAATCTTCAGCAAGATGACCCTTTCGATTACATTTGTTGCATACCACATTACAGTAACCAAAGTGATGTTTGTGGCATCGGTTGCATAAAGGATTTTGTCCTTTGTAACCAAAGCTTGTACCACTACCTGCACCTTGCGTGGTTTCTTGTTTCTTAATGGATTGTTGTTGATTACCTCGATCATAATTTCCATTCCACTTTCTTTTGTTACCTGATACCTTCACATCAGTATTGGATGCTTTCTTATCCAAGATGACCTGATCCATTAACTCGTTTGCCATGGTTATAGCTTCATGAATTGTCTTAGGTTTCGATGCTGTAACATTTGCCTTGACCTTTTTGGGCAAACCATCTTTGTACATTTCAATCTTCCGTTCTTCGGTTGGAACCAATTCAGGACATAGTAAAACTAATTCCATGAATCGCTGATTGTAGTTGGTGATTTCAGTACCAACAACCTTCAGGCTTCGTAATTCATCTTCCAACTTCCTAACCTCGTTCCTTGGACAATATTCGTTGATTAACATTGTTTTGAATTCTTCCCATGGAGTATCATAAGCTACATCTCCTCCTACAGCCTTCACAAAATTTTTCCACCACGTGAGTGCACTATCTTGTAAAGTGCACGATGCATACTTGGTCATGTCCTTTTCAACACAACCACTGATTTTAAACACAGTCTCCATCTTTTCTATCCACCGGGTTAAACCGATCGGTCCTTCCGTTCCACTGAATGATGAGGGCTTGCAAGCTTGAAAAGTTTTGTAGGTGCATCCTACACGAGGATTTGGGTTAACTGCAGCAGCTCTTGCAGCTTCGACCCATAACATTCTGTCGTTGACTCGCTGGTTGATGAATTCCTCGACTTCTTGTTCCGTCATTCGATTCAATCGCGCCATTTCCTAATGAAAGAAAATAATTATTCACATGGAATATTATAGATGTAGTGTGTATTTATAGTACATTATAGCTTGTTAATAATATGAACCAGGTATTATTATAAAAGCCTTTTCTTCTTATTAGCATTTTATAATTATATCTAGGGTAGTACCTACCCGTTAATGTTCATACTTAATAGCTTAGTACAGAACCAATTACTACAATCTAAATAATACTTAACCATGGAAAATTATTGCATTTCATACTTCACTATTTTACATATGCTTATCTTACATCGAACATTAAACAAACCACACTAATAATATTATACAAAACATTATATGATCCCATGGTTTAATACGGCAGCACATCGTTTGGTCTATTTTCTAGGACGTTTAGGTTCAAGGAATGGCCTAACGCTTATCCTAGCTGTCTGCCTATATTTTGGCGGTGGGGCTGAAGAACTGGATGCCGGGATAGAACGAATAGGAATAGCGGGAGTAGGGGTGGTAGTGTCTAGTGGAGTTGGTGTCACATCATCCTCACTAAACTCGAGATTTGAATTTTCTAATTCATTAGCCTTTCGTTTCTTTCCTTGTTCAAACTTGTCTTTCGTAATTTCCTGTATTTCTTCCTAGGGTTCACTTTCCTCCTCGGGTTCACTTTCCTCCTCGGGTTCACTTTCCTCCTCGGGTTCACTTTCCGGGTTCTCTATAGGTGGTTCATCCGGAATTTGTGAGTCTTCCTCAAAGATATCATTTTTGTCATCGGATAGGTTAATGACTGGAACACCATCTGAAGATTCTGGTTCGGAGTCGCTGAATGTGATAATAAGTTTCGAGCCCAACATCTATCACATAACAACTAACCCATTAGTACTACATAATATTTACATATAAATTTTAACCAACAATGATAAGCAATGGTTTTTAAAAATCAGACCCGGTCAAAGTCCAGACTTACTAATGTATCCTAACGACTTCTCGGTTAGACACACTAATGCAAACCTGGTTCGCTAAGACCACCGCTCTGATACCATATGTCATAACCCGTCCTTAACCATAAGAACGTGTTAGATAACGTATGATTTCATAGCAAGGTATTGACCTCTATATGCGACATTTTTAAAAGAACAACTGCATATATTTTACATTACAAACCATAATTCTTATTTTTGATACAAACTTTAGACAATAAAAAGATGATTATCGTTTAGCGATAATCTTAGACTTACAAACTTTACATATGATGATAACAACACGATTTCTAGCATATTTTACAATACAAATCCTCGGATATGCAGTTTTGTTTTTGACACAAATATGAGTACGCAAGATCCTGCTTAAATTCAACATGTTGCAGCGGAAGCTTCTAATTATTACATGAGAATAAACATGTTTAAAACGTCAACATAAAGTTGGTGAGATATAGGTTTAATGCCGGCAGCGATATAAATATAGACCACAAGATTTCATATATAAACATTTTAATAAAAATATTCTAAGTGGTTGAGCACTTGGTAACCATACTTAACATTTAATCACGTCGCATATTCCCTTTATTATGAAATCTTACTACACCGTACCAAGTGTTGTTACGAAACGAAGTACTGTGCAACCGTTGAATACTGGTCGTCCAGTCCGGTTGGGGTTGTCAGGCCCGATAGATCTATCAACAGGATTCGCGTTTACAATACCGCTGTAAATAATAGTTACCAACCTACAGGGAAGTATGCCAGTGGTACAACTCAACGTAGAATATATTTTTCACTTACTTGTGTCCATAACGTAAAACATAAAATACATGTATTCTCATCCCGAAATACTTAGAGTTTAAAAGTGGGACTATATACTCACTTTTGTCTTGAAGATATGTAATTTCGACTTGGTCTCCGATTGATATCACGAACCTATCCATATATAATATATCAATACCTTTTCTTTTTAAAACAATCGTCACATATATATACTTATTATACTTTTAATACTTTTAATAATTTCTTAGTCCGTAGTTAGCAGTCCGATGTTAGTAATTCAATTTTAATGGTTCATTTTTAGGTGTTTAATAAACCCCCAATGAAATAAATAAAACCCCCATCGTATATGTATTGGTCGAGATTAATCTTGACCCACGGTACCGGTGTTGTCAAATGACGTGTTGCGTACAATCATGGGATCTTATGATTAATCTTCTCGTATTGTTTACGGGTGATCCTGAACCATATAAAATTAAATTATGAGTATATATATATAAAATATCATGTTATTTTAAAAAGATGTGATTTATTTAATTTTTCTCCAATTATTTTCGTGACTAAACAAGTCTTGGATATCCGATTTTGTTTTAGTCATAGTTTCTTCGTTACAACTCCGTTTTCGTTGGTTCAACTTGCCACTTCCTTGGATCGAGTCCCTCTTTAAGAACATGAACTGTATATACCTTAGTTTGTATTCGAAATCACAGGTCAAAGGTCAAACTTTGGTGAAACTTATGAAGTTAATCATTTTTGTTACAAAAATATCATTTAATGACCATTTTTCTAAAAACACTTATACTTTGAATTAAATCATGAAATTTTTATGTGTTAACATATTCATAAGAAATATCATTTTTCCAGAATATAAACCTCCAATTCAAAGTTCAAGATGGTTTTTAATTATCCAACCCCAAACAGCCCCCGGTTGCACTCCGACGTCGTAAAAATAGTTTTTAAGGTGTTCTTTGAAAAACCAAGTTATACCTTGTTAAATTAGCATATATTTATGTTATATTACAGGTCTTGAAGTATTTTAAAAGTTAAGTTAGAAAGATCTATTTAGTTTGCAAACAAGTTTGAAAACATTCAAACTATGTTCTTGTTGTTAAAATTTTATACCACAAAATAAGATAGCTATATATATATGAATCGAATAAGGTTATGAACAAAGTTACTACCTCAAGTTACTTGGACAAGATTGCTGTAAAAGAGGAGTAAGAACCTAGAACCAAAAGGGTGATGGAATTGGATGAAAGATTGGAAGTAAACTTGTGTTCTTGGAAGGATTCTTGAAGTGTTTTTGTAAGAGTTTTCTTATGGTGATTAAGTGATGTTTTTATGGCTAGATCTTCATGGATTTTAGCTGAATGGTTATGGAGTTTCTTAAGAGTGTGTTTTTGGTTAAAGAAATGAGGTAGTAAAATTTGAAAATGGAAGATGTATTTAAGGCCATAAAAACATGATTAATGGAAAAACATGGACAAAATTTCATGTTGTATTTTTATGTAATTAGTCATACTAAACATCAAAAGTAGTTACCTTATACATAAGGCATGAACAAGAGAGTTACCTTATACATAAGGCATGAACAAGGGCTGTTTGGTGGTGATTTGATGTGTATATACCAATAGTAAATACGTATAGAAGCTAGGTATGATACGAGTACATGTACTCTAGATATACGTATAGAAATTTTGTGAAAAATGGAATGAGAATTCAAATATAGCTATCTTTTGTGAATATACTTATATTGTTTTATATATTTAAGTCTTTAAAAAGTGATTAAATACATTATATATATGATATATGTATAAACATTATAGGTTATAAGTATTTATATCAAATAACGTTACGTATGGTTATTGTTTTGAAAACTTAAGTTAGTAGTTTCAAAATATACTTATAACTTATTGTTATTAATACAAAATGAGGTATTAAAACATCCTTAGATCATGTTAAATATGTATATATACATATATATATACAAACGTATAATTATCATATATTGTATATAGTTCGTGATATCATCGGTCAAACTAGACGGTCAATCGTTGTGTAAAACTCTCTTTGAAAACATAAGTCTCAACAATTTGGATTGCTTATCATGTTGGTAAGGTTTAATTTATGTAAATATTAATCTTATAAGTATAAATTGATCGAAAAAGTGCGGGTCATTACAGTTTGGTTACTCTCAAGTCTACCTTTTTGGCAAAAACTCGTTTTTGCCCGGAATATGTTGGTGACGATCACAAGCTAATGAAAGATTTCTACCGTACCTTGAGCGACAAGTTAATGGGTAAGATTAGCCGGGGAATGGCTAAGACTTTTGAAGAGCTATTCGAGTTGGCTCGGGGTTTTGATCCGGAGGTTCCAAGGAAGAGTGATTTCACTTTTTCTAAAAGAAAGTTCGAAGGTTCGAGTCATTCAAACTTTTCCAATAAAAAGAACAAGAAAGGCTTCGAAAGCGTTAATAGCGTGAAGAAGGGTGCTTCTGGGGGTTTCGGGCCCACGTGTTATAATTGTAATCAAAGAGGACACATGGCCCGTGATTGCACCAAGGCGTCAACCAAAGTCACTTGCTTTAATTGTGGTAAAGAGGGGCACAAGAGGCAGGAATGCCCCGATTTGAATAATGATAACGTTAAGCGGTTAGAGAAAGCGGCGGGTACGGCTAGGGGTCGCAACTATTTTATGACCAATGACGAAGCCAAACAATCAAACGAAGTAGTCTCAGGTACTTTCATGGTTAATTCTAATCCGGCAAGGATTTTATTTGATAGCGGTGCAAATTTGTCGTTTGTGTCTCCAAAATATGTGCCTAAACTTAATAGACCGTTAGCTAAGTTAAGTTGCCCGGTAGAAGTCGAAATAGCGGACGGCAAGACGGTGCTAGTGGTTGATGTGTGTAAGAATTGTGATGTCGTTTTTGATGCCGAAAACTTTAAAATTGATCTCATCCCTATGACTTTGGGCGATTTTGATATCGTTGTTGGTATGGATTGGCTCGATCAAAATAGAGCCGATATTGCATGCCATGAAAAGTTTATACATGTGAAGACCCCAAGTGGGGGAGAGTTAATTATTCACGGCGATAAACGAAGAAGACTTGTGCCGATATGTTCTTTTGCACGGGCACGACGTTTTCTTGTTAGTGGTGGCATGGCTTTTCTTGCCCATGTTGTCGATACTCGTGACGAGCCACCACCTATTCATGAAATTCCGGTGGTTAGTGAATTCGAAGACGTTTTTCCGGATGAGTTACCGGGTGTTCCGGCGGAAAGACAAGTTGAATTTCGTATTGAGTTGGTTCCGGGAGCTACTCCCATTGCTAAAACTCCTTATCGTTTAGCACCAACGAAAATGCAAGAGTTGTTAAATCAAACCCAAGAGTTGCTTGAGAAGGATTTTATTTGACCGAGTGCTTCGCCATGGGGAGCTCCGGTTTTATTCGTGAAAAAGAAGGATGGTAGTATGCGGATGTGCATCGATTACTTGGAGTTGAATAAAGTGACGATCAAGAATCGTTATCCATTGCCTCGGATTGACGATTTATTTGACCAACTCCAAGGTGCGACGTATTTCTCTAAGATCGACCTACGGTCCGGCTATCACCAAATGCGGGTCCGTGAGGAAGATATTGAGAAAACGGCTTTTCGAACGCGTTATGGGCATTTTGAGTTCGTAGTTATGCCTTTTGGTCTTACGAATGCACCGGCGGCATTCATGGATCTTATGAACCGAGTGTGCCAACCTATGTTGGACAAGTCGGTGATTGTGTTCATTGACGACATACTAGTCTACTCGAAAAGTATGAACGAGTATGAACGTCATTTGTGTGAAGTATTGAAGACGTTACGAAAGGAGAAGTTGTATGCCAAGTTCTCCAAATGTGAATTTTGGCTAAGGGAGGTTCAATTCCTTGGTCACATTGTGAACAAAGATGGCATTCAAGTAGATCCGGGGAAGATAGAGACGGTGAAGAGTTGGAGACAACCGACTACGCCTACGGAGGTCAGAAGTTTTCTCGGATTGGCCGGTTATTATTGTCGGTTTATCCAAGACTTTTCTAAGATCGCTTCTTCATTGACAAAGTTGACGAGGAAGAACGTGAGATTTAATTGGGAGGACGAGCAAGAAATTGCTTTTCAATTGCTAAAAGAGAAGTTGTGTCAAGCTCCAGTGTTAGTGTTACCGGAAGGAGTGGAAGACATGACGGTTTACTGTGACGCTTCGTTAAATGGACTCGGGTGTGTTCTAATACAAGGAGGTAAAGTCATAGCTTATGCCTCTCGACAATTAAAGGAACACGAGACGAGATATCCGACTCATGATCTTGAGTTGGCAGCGGTTGTGCATGCTTTGAAAATTTGGCGCCATTACTTGTATGGTGTCAAGTGTACGATTTATTCGGATCATAAGAGTTTGAAACACCTCTTTAATCAACGAGATTTGAATTATCATCAACGTAGATGGATGTATGTGGTAAAAGACTATGATTGTGAGATACTTTACCATCCGGGCAAGGCGAATGTGGTCGCGGATGCGTTAAATCGAAAGAGTCATCACCCGGCGTTACGATTGGGATTGTTACGTATGATTATTACTAACGATTTTCTTGAAAAACTCGGCATGATTCAAATAGAGGCTTACGTTCACAACAAGCATGCGGAGCGAATTGTGGGACAATCGGAGTTCATTACTATGGGCTCGCGGGGTTTGTTGTCTTTTCAAGGAAGAGTGTGGGTGCCTAAGATGGGAGATTATAGACAAGTGCTACTTGATGAAGCACATAAGTCAAAGTATTCCATTCATCTGGGCGCAACGAAAATGTATCTTGATTTAAGGAAAGATTATTGGTGGCCGGGCATGAAACGTGATGTTGTGAAGTATGTTGAGCAATACGTCACGTGTTTGCAAGTTAAATCCGAGCATCAAAAGCCGTATGGTAAGTTACAACCGTTAGAAATCCTGAAATGGAAATGGGAGCACATTACCATGGATTTCATCACAAAGTTACCTAAAACGGCGAGAACCCAGTTTGATTCGAGTTGGGTTATAGTTGATCGACTGACGAAGAGTGCTTTGTTTCTTCCCATTAAGGAAGCGATATCGTCGGAGACGTTGGCTAAGTTGTTTATCAAGGAAGTCATCTCTCGACACGGTGTTCCTATATCTATTATTTCGGATCGAGATACCCGTTTTACGTCTCGGTTTTGGGAGAAATTTCATGAAGATATGGGTACGCAATTGAAGTTGAGCACGGTGTATCATCCTCAAACGGACGGTCAAACCGAACATACGAATCAAACTTTGGAAGATATGTTACGAGCGTGCATTATCGATTTTGGTGGTAGTTGGGACGAGCACTTACCTTTGGTGGAATTCTCGTACAATAATAGTTATCATACTAGTATTGGGATGCCACCTTATGAGATGCTTTATGGGCGTAGGTGTCGAACCCCGATTTATTGGGGTGAAGTGGGACAAAAGGAAATTGGGAGTACCGATTTGGTTTTAGAGACGAATAGCAAGATTGATGTGATTCGAGAGCATTTGAAAAAGGCTCAAGATAGGAAAAAATCTTATGCCAATAAACGTAGACGAACGATCGAATTTCAAGAAGGTGACATGGTGATGCTCAAAGTTTCACCATGGAAGGGTATTATTCGGTTCCGAAAACGAGGAAAGTTAGCTCCTCGGTTTATTGGGCCGTTTAAGGTTTTAGCTCGTGTTGGTGAGGTCGCGTATCGTTTGGAATTACTCGAAGAGCTGGCGGGGATCCATAACACATTTAATGTTTTCCATCTCCGTAAGTGTCTTGCGGATGATTCATCTTGGGTGCCTTTAGACGAGATTGAGCTAAATAATAAGTTAGAGTATATCGAGGAACCGATTGCCATACTTGATGAGAAGGTCAAAAGGTTGAGACATAAAGAGGTTAGGACTTTTAAAGTTCAATGGCGTCGTAGTAAGGGTTCCGAGTTTACTTGGGAGCCCGAAGAGTTTGTGTTGGTTTATCTTCTTTCTTGTCATGCGGCTTGGATCGCGAGGACGTGCTCCGATTCAAGTGGGGGAGAGTTGTAACATCCCGTTTTTCCCGTACGTATCGAAAGGTACATACTTAATCATTTGTACGTATGTAACTCGTTGTTTATGCGTAAACGTATGAATATGTATGTATACTTGATAATGTGTGCAAGTATAAGTTTAATCATGGGTTTGGTTAGCGTTAAGTCTTGTGAGACTGTTGTGAAGGCTAGGTGAATATAGGAATCGAGTTTGGAATGAACATATTAAATAAAATCGAAAAGTGTTTAAGTTGGTCGAGCTGTCCAGTTCTAGCCTTAGGCCGCGCCGCGACATTTGGGTCCGCGCCGCGGCATAACAAGCAAATTTGGATCAGAAGTTGGTTTAAGAAGGGTCTAATTTCCCTTTATGTGTCGCGCCGCGACGAGAAAGGTCGCGCCGCAACAGTTCTGCTGAACTGGTGTCGGATTTAGCTCATTTTAAGGGTTTTCAAGGGGCAAAATGGTAAATTGACATGTGGATCTGATGGGAGCATTAACTCTCCACCACATATTCATTTATTTCATTTCCTTTTCCTTTTTCTTTCCTATTTCTCTCCCAAAACACAAAACCTACTTAGTTTAATCTTGAGATTTGGAGTTGGAGATTTGTGAATCAAACCTAGGAGCGAGATTTAAAGTTGTTCTCCTTGTTACTAGCTATAAGAAGATAGTCTTGGTAAGTTCTAACTTTATGTTTTAAGTTTTAATTGGTTAATGGCTAGGGTTTGGGTTACTAGAGATTTGTATGACCCATTTGAGGGTAAAATGGGTGAGGTTGGGTTATGTTGTTGTAATTAAACCCTAATAGCCACAATCTAGGGTTTTGACCTTGTGATTTGAGGTTGTAAGTGTCAATTGGTGTTGTTAGTCACTAATGCACTTTAAGATTTATGAAAGAAGGGTTAATGGGTAAGTTTGACTTGATTGTGAGTTTAAGTGAGATAAAATGGGTCAAAATGTACTAGTTGACCTAATGGGATGAAATGGGTATGGATTACCCTAAGTTTTGTGTTAATTGAAGTTAATAGACTTTAATTCACTAGTCTTAGTGATTAAAGTCGAGTCTTGGCCATGTATGGGCGGTTGTGAGTAGTTGAGTCATTTAATGCAATTTGGGTCATTAAATGCTCAAGTGGGAGTATTGTGGTTAATCCCACTAGTTGTGAAATTGGATGAACACTTAATGATTTAGGTACATTGCGTTGAAACTCGGAAGTGCTAAATCATCACCCTTGTGACAAGGTGAGTGGAATAATTATGCGTTCATGTATATGGAGTGTTTATTTGTGAATGTTATGGTATGAACCACGTGCCGGTAGTGCCATAACATGTGTGGGATGGGATGTGAACCACGAGCCAGTAGCATCGAGTGTGAACCACGAGCTGGTAGCACTATAAACTAAGATGTGAACCACGAGCCGGTAGCATCGAGTGTGAACCACGAGCCGGTAGCACTATAAACTAAGATGTGAACCACGAGCCGGTAGCATCGAGTGTGAACCACGAGCCGGTAGCACTATAAACGAGTATGACTCAAATGCGTATGGTGTGAACCACGAGCCGGTAGCACCATAGCGTTATTGGTTAACCATATTGAGATTGTTGTTTGTTTAGCATATAAAATATATTGAGTTGAGTATATGCTAATGAAGTGGTGTGATAATGTACGACTTGTTAGTGTTACGGGTATGTTGAGATGCTAATTGAGTTACAAGTTCGTATGAGGTATTTGGTATTGTGATTGCAAATGGATAGGTTATATATATATGTATGTATAATTGTTGCACTCACTAAGCATTGCTTACCCTCTCGTTGTTTACCATTTTATAGGTTCCGGCTTGGACAAGGGTAAGGGCATACGGTTGGATTAGTTGTCTCCCGTTTGTGTTGACAGGGGATGCTTTGGGATAGCTTTTGAAGTGGCCGAACGTTTTGGGTAGTTTAGCCCCAAACCATGTTCGAGTGTCGTTTGGATTATAAACTATCATTTGTTGTTGGTCAAACTTGTATCACATTCGTTAATGGCCTTTGTGCCTTTTTGTAAACATTAAACTCGTAGTATGTTTTGACGAATCGTGTGGAATGGGTTACATATTTAATTGGCGCGTAAATGTGTATTATATTTTAAATAAAAAAAAATATTTATCGTACGGAGAACGGGTTGGGTTGTTTCATTTTGGTCGTTGGTATATGGATTAGATAACCTATTGTAACTAACAAAGGTTCCTTGATCTTAGATGATTACTTGGAATGGATTATAAAGCTTGGATGTAGACTTGCAAACTTGGAAGTATTCTTGATTTTTATGAAACTATACTTATGGAATTTATGAAGAACACTTAGAACTTGAAATGGAACTTGAGAGAGATCAATTAGATGAAGAAAATTGAAGAATGAAACTGTTTGTAGGTGTTTTTGGTCGTTGGTATATGGATTAGATATAAAGGATATGTAATTTTGTTTTCATGTAAATAAGTCATGAACGATTACTAATATTTTTGTAATTTTATGAGATATTTCATGCTAGTTGCCAAATGATGGTTCCCACATGTGTTAGGTGACTCACATGGGCTGCTAAGAGCTGATCATTGGAGTGTATATACCAATAGTACATACATCTAAAAGCTGTGTATTGTACGAGTACGAATACGGGTGCATACGAGTAGAATTGTTGATGAAATTGAATGAGGATGTAATTGTAAGCATTTTTGTTAAGTAGAAGTACTTTGATATGTGTCTTGAAGTCTTTAAAAAGTGTAAGAATACATATCAAAACACAACATGTATATACATTCTAATGGAGTCGTTAAGTCTTCGTTAGTCGTTACATGTAAGTGTTGTTTTGAAACCTTTAAGTTAACGATCTCAATTAATGTTGTTAACCCAATGTTTATTATATCAAATGAAATGTTAAATTATTATGTTATCATGATATTATGATGTATGAATATCTCTTAATATGATATATACATTAAAATATCGTTACAACGATAATCGTTACATTTAAGTCTCGTTTCGTAATTCTTGAGTTAGTAGTCTTGTTTTTACATATGTAGTTCATTGTTAACACACTTAATGATATATTTAAATATCATTTTATCATGTTAAATATAGTGTATCAATATCTTAATATGATACATATGTATTTAGTAGACGTTATCATAACGATAATCGTTATATATATCATTTCGAGTTTCTTAACTTAGTAATCTCATTTCTTATGTATATCACACATTGTTAATATACTTAGTGAGATACTCATCATAATCTCATGTCAACCATATATATATATGTCTATATATACCACAACATGTAGTTTTTACAAATTTATAACGTTCGTGAATCGCCGGTCAACTTGGGTGATCAACTGTCTATATGAAACTTATTTCATTTAATCAAGTCTTAACAAGTTTGATTGCTTAACACGTTGGAAACATTTAGTCATGTAAATATCAATCTCAATTAATATATATAAACATGGAAAAGTACGGGTCACTACAGTACCTACCCGTTAAATATATTTCGTCCCGAAATTTCTACTTCATCTGATCTTCACGCTCCCAGGTGAACTCGGGTCCTCAACGAGCATTCCATCGAACCTTAACAATCAGTATCTTGTTTTGCTTAAGTCTCTTAACCTCACGATCCATTATGTCGACGGGTTCTTCAATGAATTGAAGTTTTACATTGAATTGGATTTCGTCCAACGGAATAGTGAGATCTTCTTTAGCAAAACATTTCTTCAAATTCGAGACGTGGAAAGTGTTATGTACAGCAGCGAGTTGTTGAGGTAGCTCCAGCTGGTAAGCTACTAGTCCGACACGATCTATAATCTTGAATGGTCCAATGTACCTTGGATTTAGTTTCCCCTGTTTACCAAATCGAACAACGCCTTTCCAAGGTGAAACCTTAAGCATGACCATTTCTCCAGTTTCAAACTCTATATCTTTTCTTTTACTGTCCGCATAGCTCTTTTGTCGACTCTAAGCGGTTTTCAATCGTTGTTGAATTTGGATAATTTTCTCGGTAGTTTCTTGTATTATCTCTGGACCCGTAATCTGTCTATTCCCCCACTTCATTTCAACAAATCGGAGACCTGCACTTTCTACCATAAAGTGCCTCAAATGGCGCCATCTCAATACTAGAATGATAACTGTTGTTGTAGGAAAATTCTGCTAACGGTAGGTGTCGATCCCAACTGTTTCCGAAATCAATAACACATGTTCGTAGCATGTCTTCAAGCGTTTGTATCGTCCTTTCGCTATGCCCATCAGTTTATGGATGATAGGCAGTACTCATGTCTAGACGAGTCCCCAATGCTTGTTGCAACGTCTGCCAGAACCTTGAAACAAATCTACCATCCCTATCAGAGATAATAGAGACAGGTATTCCATGTCTGGAGACAACCTCCTTCAAATACAATCGCGCCAACTTCTCCATTTTGTCATCTTCTCTTATTGGCAGGAAGTGTGCTGACTTGGTGAGACGATCAACTATTACCCAAATAGTATCATAACCACTTGCAGTCCTTGGCAATTTAGTAATGAAATCCATGGTAATGTTTTCCCATTTCTATTCCGGGATTTCAGGTTGTTGTAGTAGAGCTGATGGTTTCTGATGTTCAGCTTTGACCTTAGAACACGTCAAACATTCTCCTACACATTTAGCAATATCGGCTTTCATACCCGGCCACCAAAAGTGTTTCTTGAGATCTTTATACATCTTTCCCGCTCCGGGATGTATTGAATATATGGTTTTATGTGCTTCCTTAAGTACCATTTCTCTCACATCTCCAAACCTTGGTACCCAAATTCTATCAGCCCTATATCGGGTTCCGTCTTCCCGAATATTAAGATGTTTCTCTGATCCTTTGGGTATCTCATTCTTCAACTTTCCTTCTTTTACAACCCCTTGTTGTGCCTCCTTTATTTGAGTAGTAAGGTTAGTACGAATAATTATATTCATAGCTTTTACCCGTATAGGTTCTTTGTCCTTTCTACTCAAAGCGTCAGCTACCACATTCACCTTCCCCGGGTGGTATCGAATCTCAAAATCATAATCATTCAACAGTTCAATCCACCTGCGTTATCTCATATTCAGTTGCTTCTGATTAAATATATGTTGGAGACTTTTGTGGTCGGTATATATAATACTTTTGACCCCATATAAATAATGCCTCCAAGTCTTTAATGCAAAAACAACAGCACCCAATTCCAAATTGTGTGTCGTATAATTTTGCTCGTGAATCTTCAATTGTCTAGACGCATAAGCAATCACCTTCGTTCGTTGCATTAATACACAACCGAGACATTGCTTTGATGTGTCACAATAAATCACAAAATCATCATTCCCTTCAGGCAATGACAATATAGGTGCCGTAGTTAGCTTTTTCTTCAATAACTGAAACGCCTACTCTTGTTCATCCTTCCATTCAAATTTCTTCCCTTTATGCGTTAATGCAGTCAAGGGTTTTGCTATTTTGTAGAAATCTTGGATGAATCTTCTGTAGTAACCAGCCAATCTTAAAAATTGATGTATATGCTTCGGAGTTTTTGGGGTTTCTCACTTTTCAACGGTTTCGATCTTTGCCGGGTCCACCTGGATACCTTCTTTGTTCACTATGTGATCGAGGAATTGAACTTCTTCCAACCAAAATGCACACTTTGAAAACTTAGCGTACAGTTTTTCTTTCCTCAATACTTCTAGCACTTTTCTCAAATGTTCTTCGTGCTCTTGATCATTCTTTGAGTAAATAAGTATGTCATCGATGAAAATAATGACAAACTTGTCAAGATATGGCCCACACACTCGGTTCATAAGGTCCATGAACACAGCTGGTGCGTTAGTCAATCCAAACGGCATAACCATAAACTCGTAATGACCATAACGCGTCCAAAAGCAGTTTTTGGAATATCAACCTCCTTTACTCGCATTTGATGATATCCAGAACGTAAATCGATTTTCGAATAAACTGAAGATCCTTGTAGTTGATCAAATAAGTCGTCAATTCTCGGCAGTGGATAACGGTTTTTGATGGTAAGTTTATTCAACTCTCTGTAGTCAATACACAACCTAAATGTACCATCCTTCTTCTTGACAAACAAAACAAGAGCTCCCCATGGTGATGTGCTTGGTCGAATGAAACCACGTTCTAATAGTTCTTGCAGTTGGCTTTGCAGTTCTTTCATCTCGCTGGGTGCGAGTCTGTAAGGAGCACGAGCTATTGGTGCAGCTCCTGGTACAAGATCTATTTGAAATTCAACAGATCGATGTGGAGGTAGTCCCGGTAATTCTTTCAGAAATACATCGGGAAATTCTTTTGCGTCGGGAACATCATTGATGCTCTTTTCTTCAGTTTGTACTTTCTCGACGTGTGTTAGAACAGCATAGCAACCTTTTCTTATTAGTTTTTGTGCCTTCAAATTACTAATAAGATGTAACTTCGTGCTGCCCTTTTCTCCGTACACCATTAAGGGTTCTCCTTCTTCTCGTGCAATGCGAATTGCATTTTTGTAACATACGATCTCTGGTTTCATCTCCTTCAGCCAGTCCATGCCAACTATTACATCAAAACTCCCTAACTCTACTGGTATCAAATCAATCTTAAATATTTCGCTACCCAGTTTAATTTCTTGATTCCGGCATATATAATCTGCTGAAATTAATTTACCGTTTGCTAATTCGAGTAAAAATTTACCATCTAACGGCGTCAATGGACAACTTAATTTAGCACAAAAATCTCTACTCATATAGCTTCTATCTGCACCCGAATCAAATAAAACGTAAGAAGATTTATTGTCAATAAGAAACGTACCCGTAACAAGTTCCGGGTCTTCCTGTGCCTCTGCCGCATTAATATTGAAAACTCTTCCTAGGCCTTGTCCATTCGTGTTCTCCTGGTTCGGGTAATTTCTAATAATGTGGCCCGGTTTTCCACATTTATAACAAACTACATTGGCATAACTTGCTCTGACACTACTTGCTCCACCATTACTCGTTCCGACACCATTTGTTCCTTTAGTTCTGTTAACCCCTGGTCCGTAGACCTCACACTTCGCCGCGCTATGACCATTTCTTTTACACTTGTTGCAAAATTTTGTGCAGAACCCCGAGTGATACTTTTCACACCTTTGCCATAGCTGCTTCTGATTGTTGTTGTTGTTGTGGTTGTTATTGTTGTTGGGATGATTGTTGTAGTTGTTGTTGTTGTTGTTGTGCCGTTTGTTGTAGTTGCGATTGATGTTGCAATTGTTGGGATAGTTGTTGTTGTATTGGTGACTCTTATCACCATTTTCCTCCCACTTTCTTTTGACTAGCTTCACGTTGGCCTCTTCGGCCTCCTGTTCTTTAATTCTTCCCTCAATCTGGTTCACTAGTTTGTGAGCCATTCTACATGCCTTTTGTATGGAGGCAGGTTCATGTGAACTTATATCTTCTTGGATTCTCTCCGGTAACCCTTTCACAAACGCGTCGATCTTCTCTTCCTCATCTTCGAACGCTCTCGGACACAATAGGCACAATTCTGTGAATTGTCTTTCGTACGAAGTAATATCGAATCCCTGTGTTCGTAACCCTCTAAGTTCTAACTTAAGCTTATTGACCTCGATTCTGGGACGGTACTTCTCATTCATCAAGTGCTTAAATGCTAACCACGGTAGCGCGTAAGCAGCATCTTGTCCCACTTGCTCTAGATAGGTATTCCACCATGTTAACGTAATACCTGTGAAGGTATGCGTAGCGTACTTCACTTTGTCTCCTTCAGCACACTTACTTATGGAAAACACCGATTCAACTTTCTCGGTCCACCGTTTCAATCCGATTGGTCCTTCGGTCCCATCAAATTCTGAAGGTTTGCAGGCAGTGAATTCCTTGTAGGAGCATCCTACACCATTTCTTGCGCCGTTAGCTGTATTGCTAGATTCAGAGTTATTGTTGGTATGTAGCGCGGCATGTACTGCTGCTATGTTTGAAGAAAGAAAGGCACAAAATTTCTCTTCGCTCATATTCAAGGTGTGTCGAGTAGTCGGTGCCATTTCCTTCAAAATAGTCAAATGAAACAAGTTTATCATACAGAATATTAAGAGTAGTCAATTGTATCTCATAGCATAATATGAACTCATTTATAAAAGTTTTTTCTTCATATTAGCGTTTTATAAGTTTAAATTCGGGTACTACCTACCCGTTAAGTTCATACTTAGTAGCTAATATACAATTCAACTACTACAATTCCATATGAAAAACTGATTATAATAATATATCACATACAAATATTCTTCAAACTTACAACTTCGCTATATTACATATAACATGAAATATAGTACACTATGATACAGGACATTTTTGAAGATAAATCTAGTTAATACGCAAGTTGTTCAGCAAAGGAAATAAAGACACGTAATTCATAAGTCCAGAAACAAGTCATGCATTCTGATTTTACTAAGACGACTTCCCATCCTTGGTCTTGTGGAAAATAATCGTTATGACCATTGGCTAGGAAGCATGTTGTAATGTCGTCAAAAGGACGAGGGTTTCGAAATGTCCAACAGCCCCGTAATAATCTAAAAACCTTGTTTCTCACCCCAACTACTGAATCCGTCACTTGTGGGAAAGTTTTATTTAAAAGCTGCAATCCGATGTTCTTTTTCTCACTTTGGTAAGAAGCGAACATCACTAACCCGTAAGTATAACATGCTTCTTTATGTTGCATGTTAGAAGCTCTTTTTAATTCACGAAATCCTATGTTGGGATATGTTGAGTCAAAATAGGTTCTTAACCCGTAGTGTAAAATTACATTTGGGTTCCCCGCATTTAACGTTTTAAAGAAAACACGGCGTAACTTAAAGTCTCCCCAATGTGATATACCCCACCTATCAAAGGAAAGCCTTTTATAAACTAAGGCATTTCTAGAAAGTCTTTCAAATGTTTGACAAGTTAATTTCACCATAACTAAATGTGCTGATGAATTCTGACCGACTCTAGACAAGATTTCCTCAATCATATCCTCTGGTAGGTCTTCTAAAATATTCGGTTGTCTACCCTTAACGTCCATTTTGTTTTTATACTGTAAAATAGACAAGGATTAGATTCGTAATAACAAACAATACAAGCAATTTTTACATAGAACATAAAAGTACAAGCACACTACAATACATTTATTACACAACATGCTCACACCCCTCTAATCTGAATCACTGGTTTCTTCTTCTTCGAACTTGGTTCTTTTTCCTAATTTTCTAGGGATATATGATGTTCCTCTAATACGAGCCATCGTTTTCCACATTGGTTTAGAAATACCTGGTGGTTTAGAGGTTCCCGGGTTATTGTCACGATATTGAAAATACGGATGTTGACGGTACATATAAAGTTCATCGGGGTCGGAATCAGATTTCTCTATTTTGATGCCTTTTCCCTTATTATTTTTTTGCCTCATTAAATTGGGTTGGGGTAATTTCTATAACATCATCGGAATCCTCATCAGGATCCGATTCATCGGAAAATAGGTAATTTTCCCAATATTTTGCTTCCTTAGCGAAAACATCATTGACCATTATTAACTTCGGTCCATTGGTTGAGGATTTTCTTTTATTTGACCGGTTTTCTGTGGTTCCTACTATTCCCCCTCCGGAACCTCTTCTTCTTCCGGTTCCTCTTCTTCTGGTTCCTCTTCTTCTGGTTCCGTTTCCTCTTCTTCCGGTTCTTCAGGAACTTGTGAATCTTGCCAATATATATTCGAATCTTCGTTATTATTAGGTGAGTCAATGGAATTTGTGCTAGAGGTAGACATTTATCACACAATATCAAACATGTTAAGAGATTAATATATTACATAATATTTACATGTTAATAATATATAGTTTCCAACAAAAATGTTAAGCAATCATTTTTAAAGAAAACACGGTCGAAGTCCAGACTCACTAATGCATCCTAACAAACTCGATAAGACACACTAATGCAAATTTTATGGTTCTCTAAGACCAACGCTTGGATAACAACTGAAATGTCCCGTTCATATTGATTATAAATGTTCCATATTAATTGATTTCGTTGCGAGGTTTTGACCTCTATATGAGACGTTTTTCAAAGACTGCATTCATTTTTAAAACAACCATAACCTTTATTTTATCAATAAAGGTTTTAAAAGCATTACGTAGATTATCAAATAATGATAATCTAAAATATACTGTTTACACATGACCATTACATAATGGTTTAAAATAGAAATATATTACATCGACATATGTTTCTTGAATGCAGTTTTTACACAATATCATACAAACATGGACTCCAAATCTTTTCTTTATTTTAGTATGCAACAGCGGAAGCTCTTAGTATTCACATGAGAATAAACATGCTTTAAACGTCAACAAAAATGTTGGTGAGTTATAGGTTTAACCTATATATATCAAATCGAAACAATAGACCACAAGATTTCATATTTCAATACACATCCCATACATAGAGATAAAAATAATTCATATGGTGAACACCTGGTAACCTACATTAACAAGATGCATATATAAGAATATCCCCATCATTCCGGGACACCCTTCGAATATGATATAAATTTCGAAGTACTAAAGCATCCGGTACTTTGGATGGGGTTTGTTAGGCCCAATAGATCTATCTTTAGGATCCGCGTCAATTAGGGTGTCTGTTCCCTAATTCTTAGATTACTAGACTTAATAAAAAGGGGCATATTCGATTTCGATAATTCAACCATAGAATGTAGTTTCACGTACTTGTGTCTATTTTGTAAATCATTTATAAAATCTGCATGTATTCTCATCCCAAAAATATTATATTTTAAAAGTGGGACTATAACTCACCTTCACAGATATTTCCTTCCTCGGAAATAAGACTTGGCCACGAATCGATTCACGAACCTATACAAATATGTACATATATATCAAAGTATGATCAAAATATAATTACAACCATTTTTATTATGTTTTAAAGATTTGAGTGTATTAAGTCAGCTGTCCTCGTTAACAACCTACAACTAGTTGTCCACAGTTAGATGTACAGAAATAAATCGATATATATTATCTTGAATCAATCCACGACCCAGTGTATACACGTCTCAGGCTAGATCACAACTCAAAGTATATATATTTTTGGAATCAACCTCAACCCTGTGTAGCTAACTCCACTGCATATAGAGTGTCTATGGTTGTTCCAAATAATATATATACATGGGTCGATATGATATGTCAAAACATTTGCATACGTGCCTATGATATCCCAAGATTACATTACATAATATATTAGAATACATGTATAATACAATATAAGTTAGCTAGGATATGATTTGTATAGATTTGTTAAACATTTCCCGTAGCTAAAAAGATCAAAAATATCCAATCTTGTTTTACCCATAACTTCTTCATTTTAAATCTGTTTTGAGTGAATCAAATTACTATGGTTTCATATTGAACTCTAATTTAAGAATCCAAACAGAAAAAGTATAGGTTTATAGTCGGAAATTTAAGTTACATGTCAATTACTAAAGAGGTTGTCATTTCCGTCGAAAGAACCACATCTTGATAACCATTTTGAAAAACATACTTTCACTTTGAGTTTAACCAAGATTTTTAGATATAGTTTCATGTTCATATGAAAAATAATTTTCCTAGAAGAATAACTTTTAAATCAAAGTTTATCATAGTTTTTAATTATCCAAACCAAAACAGCCCCCGGTTTCACTACGACGGCGTATATCCGATTTTATGGTGTTCATCGTGTTTCCAGGTTTTAAATCATTAAGTTAGCATATCATATAGATATAGAACATGTGTTTAGTTGATTTTAAAAGTCAAGTTATAAGGATTAACTTTTATTTGCGAACAAGTTTAGAATTAACTAAACTATGTTCTAGTGATTACAAGTTTAAACCTTCGAATAAGATAGCTTTATATGTATGAATCGAATGATGTTATGAACATCATTACTACCTCAAGTTTTCTGTATAAAACTACTGGAAATGAGAAATATGGATCTAGCTTCAAAGGATCCTTGGATGGCTTGAAAGTTCTTGAAGCAGAATCATGATACGAAAACAGTTGAAGTAAGATTTTCACTCGAAATAAGATTGTTATAGTTGTAGAAATTGAATCAAAGTTTGAATATGAATATTACCTTGAATTAGAAAGATAACCTATTGTAACTAACAAAGGTTCCTTGATCTTAGATGATTACTTGGAATGGATTAGAAAGCTTGGATGTAGACTTGCAAACTTGGAAGTATTCTTGATTTTTATGAAACTATACTTATGGAATTTATGAAGAACACTTCGAACTTGAAGATGGAACTTGAGAGAGATCAATTAGATGAAGAAAATTGAAGAATGAAACTGTTTGTAGGTGTTTTTGGTCGTTGGTATATGGATTAGATATAAAGGATATGTAATTTTGTTTTCATGTAAATAAGTCATGAATGATTACTAATATTTTTGTAATTTTATGAGATATTTCATGCTAGTTGCCAAATGATGGTTCCCACATGTGTTAGGTGACTCACATGGGCTGCTAAGAGCTGATCATTGTAGTGTATATAATAATAGTACATACATCTAAAAGCTGTGTATTGTACGAGTACGAATACGGGTGCATACGAGTAGAATTGTTGATGAAACTGAACGAGGATGTAATTGTAAGCATTTTTGTTAAGTAGAAGTACTTTGATATGTGTCTTGTAGTCTTTAAAAAGTGTAAGAATACATATCAAAACACAACATGTATATACATTCTAATGGAGTCGTTAAGTCTTCTTTAGTCTTTACATGTAAGTGTTGTTTTGAAACCTTTAAGTTAACGATCTCAATTAATATTTTTAACCCAATGTTTATTATATCAAATGAGATGTTAAATTATTATTTTATCATGATATTATGATGTATGAATATATCTTAATATGATATATATACATTAAAATATCGTTACAACGATAATCATTACATATAAGTCTCGTTTCGTAATTCTTGAGTTAGTAGTCTTGTTTTTACATATGTAGTTCATTGTTAACACACTTAATGATATATTTAAATATCATTTTATCATGTTAAATATAGTGTATCAATATCTTAATATGATACATATGTATTTAGTAGACGTTATCATAATGATAATCGTTATATATATCATTTCGAGTTTCTTAACTTAGTAATCTCATTTTTTATGTATATCACACATTGTTAATATACTTAGTGAGATGCTTACTCATCATAATCTCATGTCAACCATATATATATGTTTATATATACCACAACATGTAGTTTTTACAAATTTGTAACGTTCGTGAATCGCCGGTCAACTTGGGTGATCAATTGTCTATATGAAACTTATTTCATTTAATCAAGTCTTAACAAGTTTGATTGCTTAACACGTTGGAAACATTTAGTCATGTAAATATCAATCTCAATTAATATATATAAACATGGAAAAGTTCGGGTCACTACACATCCCATCAGAGAAACAATCACCACCAGCACTACTTCTATGATTGACATTCATGGGTCAACCAGCAGAGCCGTGGATCACATTCTCATCGGACTTCAAGATTTATCAAGAGCCAAAACTGCGCACTACTTATCTTTCAGAAGATCTTCAAGAGAAGTACTGGATCTTCTACCACTATTGATCCGACACTTTCTCAGGATTTACTCGCCAAGACTCACATTCCCTCGAGAAGACCAAGATTACAACCATCAGCGAGGAATGT
Source organism: Rutidosis leptorrhynchoides (assembly GCF_046630445.1). Classification (NCBI taxonomy): domain Eukaryota; kingdom Viridiplantae; phylum Streptophyta; class Magnoliopsida; order Asterales; family Asteraceae; genus Rutidosis; species Rutidosis leptorrhynchoides. Next base: position 335,376,818 of record NC_092341.1, read on the forward strand.
TTGCTTTTTAAAGCGTCACTACGGTCGAGCCAACGACCTTAAACAAAAGCGCTTCTCGGGAGGCAACCCGTGCAATAAAGTAGAATAGAATAATAAAGGATGACAAATGAGCCGATCAATAAAAGACGCAAGGATTCAAAGCAAGCCGCATCTGCTAGGGGTATTTCTTTCTTTTCGCTAATAGCTCAAGATTCAAACTATGCCACATCCTAGCTTATCACTAAGTGTGGGATTCCAACCCAATTAAAACACTAGACAAATACTCCTAAATCTTCAACCAAAACTCCTAAGTGTGGGATACACTAGGAACATTGAGGACAATCTTCGTCTAAGTATGGGATGTTGGTATAATCTTTTTATGCTATATTAAAATAACCCATTACGAAGATTCCAAGTCCTTAAGCCAAATTTCAAAATTTTTGCAAAAGAAAGCCTTTTCGAAAAAGTATTTTTGAAAACCTAAAATGTTTGTTAATAAAAATAAGGCTTAAGTAGGGTGAAAATCTTGTTAGGTTGAACCAAATCTCTAGTAGAGCATTGCATTACTAAGGCATTATCGACCTAAATTGATTATGGTGAGGCACCCCAAATAAAGACCAGCATTCATCTTTAATGTTTTACTATTTTCAGTTAAGAGTGTTGATGTCTGTGCTCAGAATCAGAACTTGCTTTAGATCTACATTTCCGAGCAGCGAAACGTGATTCGGTTATAATCAGAAGATCTAGCCATTTGTCAAAAATAAACCTTCCGCACCTCCACTACTTCTACTCCACCACCACATCTACATTATCTTTACTATTACTCAAAAAATCCAGAAAACGAGATTCCTTCCGAAAACCCGATGTTATAAAACCTCTCAAGTATCATGGCAAAGGTCTTGAAAAAGTTTACTGGCAAAAAGTTTCTCGAGATGAAGTCCCAAAAAAAAAAACACACACACACACACACATATATATATATATACATATATATATATATATATATATATATATATATATATATATATATATATATATATATATATATATATATATATATATATATATATATATATATATATATATATATATATATATATATATATATATATATATATATATATATATATATATATATATATATATATATATATATATATATATATATATATATTTCAAAGTTCTGAAGAAAAAAAAAGGAGCAGAACTTTAATAATAGAAACGCCGAAGAAAACTTAACCGAAAATGATTATCAAATGAAGAAAAAGTTCAAAAGTGCTTCTCAAACACTTTAGCACTCCTATCTACTCGAATAAAAGTCTGTATAAAGACTACATTACCCTTTTATCTCACCCCTCAAAAACAACTTCAGTACCACTCCAAAATTCCTTCTCCATCATTGACAAATGACCTATAAGCTAAGATTACAACCTTTCTCGCATTAGCAGCAAGGATTTGAGTCTTTATCAAGCCTATGATGATGGGTGCAGCATGAATGGCTATGAGTGAATTCATTTCTTAGATCTATAGGGAACCCTAAACACTTGAGTGATTTGAGTGACCCGTGAAAGCTAGCTTATGTCATGTAACATCCTCGCATGCTTGCAGAGATAGTTTCAATCATAACATAGATAGCTCACCTTATCTTTTTGCTCTTATAATAAAAGCAAACTGCTTAGGCAATTAGAAAAGGAACTCCGAAAAGATTCTTAAGGAAATGAGAGTTTGCTTGAGGACAAGCAAATTCTAAGTGTGGGATATTTGATATTGGCTAAAATGTCACGTTTTCACCCCGGTATTAAGGCCCAAAAACAAGAAAGATTCAAACTTTGTCAGTAAAATACCCACTTCGTTAGTTAGAATTGAAGAACAAGCAATTACGAAGACGTTGCAAAAAGAATCAAGAGAATCGGCGCTAAAATGAAGATTCTAGAGCGAAAACGGTGAAGGACAAGAAATTAAGTTACGATCCAGGGAATCAGCAAGCCAAACGGGCTGCCAAATGGCCTACCAGTATGGCAAACGGCCTGCCAAATTCCCAGATCAAACGGCCTCGTTAAACGGCTTGCCTGACCAAACGGGCCCTGCAAACGGCTTGCTAAACGGCCTGCCAAACGGCCTGCCAGCCGTTTGCAGGAAAATTTTGTGTTTATTTAAAGGGTCTTTGTCATTCATTCCAACACACACTTCAATTCACTTCTTTCTCTCTCTTGTACAATAATAGTCATACTCTCAAGGACTTCGACTCCGTGCGGGAAACCTAGTACCCAGAGAAAAATGCGGAAGATTGTATTAGGAGCGGTCTGGAGTCTTGAAGCTGTCACTTTTGTATTCGAAACTCGTTTGATTTACTGGTACTTCTATCCCTTATCTTTATATAATGTCTTCTATCATTATGTTCTGTGATATTGTTGCCATGATTATCGAGTAGTTATCTTTAGTGTATGCTATGATGTAAGCAGTTATAATGCTGAAATAATGTTATGGTTTGTGTATGCTGTTAAAATGCTTTCCGATTAATAGAACGTAGTTATTGGCACTGTTATTTGGAAGTCGCGAACCCCGATTCAGAGTACACTATCTGTGTCACCCCTTGGTAAGAAAAGTCTATCGGATACAACATAAGATCGACTGAGGAACACCGATTGTAGTAAGTCTATCGAGCTTTGGATTCCGACTGAGGACTCTTTCGTAGTGAAACATCTGACTAGACCCTTAGTACATTGTCGGTCCCAGACCATGCTAGTGTAGTCACCAAGCATATAAACCTCGTACGCACATGCTGAAGTACAATGGTTGTTGTAAGCTGTAGCTCTGCTACGTAAGGCCATGGAACCCGATCAGTGTTGATTAGTACAGTGCACCATAACACGGTCTCAAGCATTGCACCCCGCTTGAGGGATTCTTAGTTAATTAAGGAACTGTTTGTTTAGACACATAAAGGATTGGACAGTTAGGATAACCGAACGTGTTCATGGAAGTCATCTTGACTTGACCATGGTGTTCTTTATGGTTGAAGTCTTTTTAAGGGCCTAACTGCCTTTTAAAAACCAATACTTAACGAAAGCATTGAAACACATCACGTCTCTCAGATATGGTAAACCATGTATTCTATTATGCTTAAGAAAGTTTAGACTATTGTGGAATATTAATACGTCACCCAACCGAGTCGACAATTGGATGAGCCGTCTGAACGTGTATGCCTGTAATCAGACTGCACGGGCATCGAGGGTAAGGGACGTTACTGTCTATTCAGAATCTTCAAGCCTAACGCAGTACCCAGTGACATGTCTTATGACAGTGGCGTTTAGGACCAGTGTAATGAATACAAGGCCTCTGCCTATTTATGAGCCAGCATTCCATGAAATATCTCATAAAATTACAAAAATATGAGTAATCATTCATGTGAGTCACCTAACACATGTGGAAACCATCATTTGGCAACTAGCATGAAATATCTCATAAAATTACAAAAATATGAGTAATCATTCATGACTTATTTACATGAAAACAAAATTACATATCCTTTATATCTAATCCATACACCAACGGCCAAAAACACCTACAAACACTTTCATTCTTCAATTTTCTTCATCTAATTGATCTCTCTCAAGTTCTATCTTCAAGTTCTAAGTGTTCTTCATAAATTCCAAAAGTTCTAGTTTCATAAAATCAAGAATACTTCCAAGATTGCAAGTTTACTTCCAAGTTTTCTAAATCCATTCCAAGTAATCATCCAAGATCAAGAAACCTTTGTTACTTACAGTAGGTTATCTTTCTAATACAAGGTAATAATCATATTCAAACTTTAATTCAATTTCTCTAACTATAACAATCTTATTTCGAGTGGAAATCTTACTTGAAATTGTTTTCGTGTCATGATTCTGCTTCAAGAACTTTCAAGCCATCCAAGGATACTTTGAAGCTAGATCCATTTTTCTTATTTCCAGTAGGTTTATCCAAGGAACTTGAGATAGTAATGATGTTCATAACATCATTCGATTCATACATATAAAGATATCTTATTCGAAGGTTTAAACTTGTAATCACTAGAACATAGTTTAGTTAATTCTAAACTTGTTCGCAAATAAAAGTTAATCCTTCTAACTTGACTTTTAAAATCAACTAAACACATGTTCTATATCTATATGATATGCTAACTTAATGATTTAAAACCTGGAAACACGAAAAACACCGTAAAACCGGATTTACGCCGTCGTAGTAACACCGCGGGCTGTTTTGGGTTAGTTAATTAAAAACTATGAAAAACTTTGATTTAAAAGTTGTTATTCTGGGAAAATGATTTTTATTATGAACATGAATCTATATCCAAAAATTATGGTTAAACTCAAAGTGGAAGTATGTTTTCTAAAATGGTCATCTAGACGTCGTTCTTTCGACTTAAATGACTACCTTTATAAAAATGACTTGTAACTTATTTTTCTGACTATAAACCTATACTTTTTCTATTTAGATTCATAAAATAGAGTTCAATATGAAACCATAGCAATTTGATTCACTCAAAACGGATTTAAAATGAAGAAGTTATGGGTAAAACAAGATTGGATAATTTTTCTCATTTTAGCTACGTGAAAATTGGTAACAAATCTATTCCAACCATAACTTAATCAACTTGTATTGTATATTATGTAATCTTGAGATACCATAGACACGTATACAATGTTTCTACCTATCATGTCGACACATCTATATATATTTTGGAACAACCATAGACACTCTATATGTGAATGTTGGAGTTAGCTATACAGGGTTGAGGTTGATTCCAAAATATATATAGTTTGAGTTGTGATCAATACAGAGATATGTATACACTGGGTCGTGGATTGATTCAAGATTATATTTATCGATTTATTTCTGTACATCTAACTGTGGACAACTAGTTGTACGTTACTAACGAGGACAGCTGACTTAATAAACTTAAAACATCAAAATATATTAAAAGTGTTGTAAATATATTTTGAACATACTTTGATATATATGTATATATTGTTATAGGTTCGTGAATCAACCAGTGGCCCAAGTCTTACTTCCCGACGAAGTAAAAATCTGTGAATGTGAGTTATAGTCCCACTTTTAAAATCTAATATTTTTGGGATGAGAATACATGCAGGTTTTTATAAATGATTTACAAAATAGGCACAAGTACGTGAAACTACATTCTATGGTTGAATTATCGAAATCGAATATGCTCCTTTTTATTAAGTCTGGTAATCTAAGAATTAGGGAACAGACACCCTAATTGACGCGAATCCTAAAGATAGATCTATTGGGCCTAACAAACCCCATCCAAAGTACCGGATGCTTTAGTACTTCGAAATTTATATCATATCCGAAGGGTGTCCCGGAATGATGGGGATATTCTTATATATGCATCTTGTTAATGTCGGTTACCAGGTGTTCACCATATGAATGATTTTTATCTCTATGTATGGGATGTGTATTGAAATATGAAATCTTGTGGTCTATTGTTACGATTTGATATATATAGGTTAAACCTATAACTCACCAACATTTTTGTTGACGTTTAAAGCATGTTTATTCTCATGTGAATACTAAGAGCTTTCGCTGTTGCATACTAAAATAAGGACAAGATTTGGAGTCCATGTTTGTATGATATTGTGTAAAAACTGCATTCAAGAAACTGATTTCGATGTAACATATTTGTATTGTAAACCATTATGTAATGGTCGTGTGTAAACAGGATATTTTAGATTATCATTATTTGATAATCTACGTAAAGCTTTTTAAACCTTTATTTATGAAATAAAGGTTATGGTTTATTTTAAAAATGAATGCAGTCTTTGAAAAATGTCTCATATAGAGGTCATAACCTCGTAACGAAATCAATTAATATGGAACATTTTTAATCAATAAGAACGGGACATTTCAAAAGACATGGCCCATGTCTGGGCTGGATGACATGGCCAATGTCCGGGGTGAATGACATGGCCCATGTCTAGGGTGGATGATGTGGGCCATGTCCCAGGTTCAGGATGTGGCCCATGACGGAGGTGGAGGATGTGGCCCATGATGGAGGTGGAGGACGTGGCCCATGTATGAGGTGGAGGACGTGGTCCATGTCGAAGGTGGAGGACGCGGCCCATGTTCGAGGTGGAGGACGTGGACCATGTTCGAGGTGGAGGACATAGCCCATGTCCGGGGCAGAGGACATGGCCCATGTCCGGGGCAGAGGACATGGGCCATATCCGATGTGGAGGACATGCCCCATATCTGAGGTGGAAGACATGCCTAAGTCCGAGGTGGATGACAGGGCCCATGTCCGAGGTGGAGGACACGGCCCATGTTCGAGGTGGAGGACACAACCCTTGTCCGAGTTAACGATATGCCCATGTCCGAGATGGAGGATACGACCCATGTCCGAGGTGCAGGACAAGCCCATGTTCGAGGTGGAGGACATGTCCCATGTCCTAGGAGGAGGACATGACCCATGTTTGGGGTGAAGGACATGGCCCATGTCCGGGGTGGAGGACATGGCCCATGTCCAGGGTGGACGATATGGCCCATGTTCGTGGTTGAGGACATGGCCCATATCCAGGTTGGAGGACATGACCCATGTCCGCAGTGGAGGGCATGACCCATGTCTGAGGTGGAGGATATGGCCCTTGTCAGAGGTGGAGGACATGACCCTTGTTAGAGGTGGAGGATGTCACACCCCCAAAAAAGGTCGGGGGTAAATGTGACTTTTCAATATCCAAACACAAGTATATAAACGAGAACGACTCTAAATGAGACATTTTATTAAATCAAAGTATTGCAGTGGAAATATAATTTGTTTACATTATTAAATTCAATGTAAAATGACAAATGTCTAAATATGAAATGATAAATAAAAATGGTGGACTCCAATGCAACAAGCAAAGCAGAAAATCATCAACAGCATAGTGGCTAGCATCAGAAAGCTAATCATAACCTAAGATAAAACATGCTTAAAACGTCAACAAAAAGGTTGAGTGAAATTCATAGATTTATGTTAAGAATCAAGATTTTTAGACCACAAGATTTAGTTATAAAAATTCGATATAATCATATATAAAAATCAAGTATATGCCATGAGTATAATATCGAACTAAACAATTAATACCCCATGATACCGTCGTATCACGTTCTCATTATTATGTATCCACTTGACTCCTGTCAATGGATAGGGACGTTTCTACCATACCGCTACCATCAATAATTAAGTTTTCCAACCCAAATTTAAGCAATTAACGATATTATCGGGTGGGGATTTAGCATGTAAAAATACATGTATAAATACAAGTTTAACAAAAAGTCTCATCCAATTGCATATAAAGTTTTTCAAGTTACTTGCGTCTAAATCGTAAAACAATTAAAAGCAAACATGTGTCTCATCCCAAAGTATAAAAACAATAAAAATGGGACTATGAAAATCACCTTAAATTGAAGATGAAAATAATTCCACGAATGAAATGAACGAGAGTATATGACCAGGCCTTCAACCTAGAGATATATAGACTTAATCAGAAATTTGCCTAACAGACAAAGAGTATGTTTGCTAATATAATGATTATATTAATAGTGACAATTTATGATAAGAGTTTCTACTTTTGGAAAGTTTCCATTTAAAGTAAGTTTCTAGTCTTAGAAAGTTTGGGCTATAATCTTCACCTTAAGACATTGTACAACTTTGTCCAAACCTTGTTGCTATCAAGTAAGTCGGGATGACCAGATGTAACCGGGGGTCAGGAACTTTCAGTTGGACTATAAGTCTACAACCTTTCGTTTAATCCAAAACCTTATTCCCATCATGGCAACCTAGACATCATCCACTTGACCGTAAGTAGCGGTGAGTTCGTATAAGTCATACGTTATCTTGTGATCATAACCTTCACTCATTATGTGCGTATAGGAATACGACACGTTAATGTATTAATAATATGTTTATTATATTATTTATTATATTAATAATTCGATTATCTTTATTATTTATTTAAGTGTATATAAGTTTAGATTTATTATTATGTTATGTTATTGTATTTTATATAATATTAATGAATTAATAAAGTATATGTATGTATAATATATGTTATGGGCCATGTCCAGGTTGGTAGACATGGCCCATGTCCGGGGTTGAGGAAATGGCCCAAGTATGGGGTTGAGAACATGGACCATGTCCGCGAGAACGGTGGAGGACATGGCCCATGTCCACAGTGGAGGACATAGCCCATGTTTAGGTTCGTGGAGATGGCCCATGTACGGAATGGAGGACATAGCCCATGTCCATGTTGGAGGATATGTCCCATGTCCACGGTGGAGGACATGGCCCATGTTCGGGTTGGAGGACATGACCCATGTTCGGGTTAGAGGACGTGACCCATGTTCGGGGTGGAGGTCATGGCCCATGTCCGGGGTGGAGGACATGGCACATGTCTGAGGTGGAGGACATGGACCATGTTCGAGTTGGAGGACATGGCCCATGTCTGGGGTGGAGGACATGTCCCATGTTCGAGGTGGAGGAATGGACCATGTTCGAAGTAGAGGACATGACCCATGTCCAGGTTGGTGGACATAGCCCATGTCCGGGGATGAGGAAATGGCCCATGTCCGGGGTTGATGACATGTCCCATGTCCGTAGTGTAAGACATGTCCCATGTCCGCGGTGGAAGACATGGCCAATGTTCGGGTTGGTGGAGATGGCCCCATGTCCGGGATGGAGGACATGGCCCATGTTCAGGTTAGAGGACATGGCCCATATCTATGGTGGAGGACATGGCCAATTTATGGGATGGAGGACATGGACCATGTTCGGGTTGGAGGATATGGCCCATGTCCGGAGTGGAGGACATGACCCATGTCCGGGGTAGAGGACATGGCCCATGTCTGAGGCGGAGGACATGCCCATGTCCGGGGTGGATGACATGGCCCATGTCCGGGGTGGAGGACATGCCCCATGTCCGAGGAGGAGGACATGGCCCATGTTCGAGGAGGAAGACAAGGCCCATGTCTCATTGAAGGACATGGCCCATGTCCAGGTTGGTGCACATGGCCCATATTCGGGTTAGAGGACAAGGCGTATGTCCGGGTTGGAGGACAAGGAGCATGTTCGGGTTGAAGGACATGGACCATGTCCGGGATGGCGGACATGGCCCATATCAGGGATAGAGGAAATGGCCATGTCCAGGTTGGAGGATATGCGCCATGTCCAGGTTGGAGGACATGCCCCATGTCCGGGGTGGAGGACATAGCCCGTGTCCACGAAGGAGAACATGGCTCTTGTCTGAGGTATGTCCGAGGTAGAGGACATAGACCTTATACGGGTTGAGGAAATAGCCCATGTCCGTGGTGGAGGACATGGCCCATGTTCGGGTTGGAGGACATGGACCATATTCAGGGTGGAGGACATGGCCCATGTTCGGGGTAGAGGACATGGCCATGTCTGAGGTGGAGGACATGGCCCATGTCCTTATTGGAAAACATGGCCCATGTGCGAGGTGGAGGACATGGGCCATCACCGAGTTAGAGGACATGGGCCATATCCAAGGAAGAGCATGGCCCTTGTCCGAGGTATGTCCGAGGTATAGGACATAGACCATTGATAATGCTAAAAACGAACATATATTTCATAGCATTATCCCTCAAGAAAGACAAGCTTTTAGTTGCAATTGTTCTATTTACAAGTGATATTCATTTAAATAATAAAAGGTGAAGACAAAAGACAGATTCGACGAATTGAAGACGCAAATGACCAAAAAGCTCAAAAGTACAAAGTACAATCAAAGAGGTTCCAATTATTGATGAGAAACGTCTCAAAATTACAAGAGAACAAGATTCGAAACGCAAAGTACAAGATATTAAATTATACGCAAGGACGTTCGAAAATCCGGAACCGGGACCATAGTCAACTCTCAACGCTCGACGCAACGGACTAAAAATTACAAGTCAACTATGCACTTGAATATAATATAATATATAATTAATTCTTAAAATTAATTTATATATTATATTATATTATATAAACCGTCGGCAGAAGAAAACAACAATATGTGAGCCTCCCCAGCTGGCCATGCGATCGCATGAGCTGGAGGAGCAAAACTCATGCGATCGCATGAGCTCCTTTTCCATCTCACAAGCCTATAAATTCGCGTGTTTGGTTCAGCCTTTTTACATTGTAAGTTATGTTCAACCTTTTTACATTAATGTCTCGGAGCTAAGTTATTATTATGCTTATTTAAAACGAAGTAATCATGATATTGGGCTAATTACTAAAAATGGGTAATTGGGCTTTATACCATAATTGGGGTTTGGACAAAAGAACGATACTTGTGGAAATTAGACTATGGGCCATTAATGGGGTTTATATTTGTTTAACTAAATGATAGTTTGTTAATTTTAATATAAAGATTTACAATTAGACGTACCTATAAATAACCATATACACTCGATCGGACACGATGGGCGGGATATTTATATGTACGAATAATCGTTCATTTAACCGGACACGGGAATGGATTAATAGTTAATAGATTTATTAAAACAAGGGTGAAATTATGTACAAGGACACTTGGCGTAATTGTTAACAAAGTATTAAAACCTTGGGTTACACGCAGTCGATATCCTGGTGTAATTATTAAACAAAGTATTAAAACCTTGTTACAGTTTAAGTCCCCAATTAGTTGGAATATTTGACTTCGGGTATAAGGATAATTTGACGAGGACACTCGCACTTTATATTTATGACTGATGGACTATTATGAACAAAAACCAGACAGACATATTAAATAATCCAGGACAAAGAACAATTAACCCATGGGAATAAACTAAAATCAACACGTCAAACATCATGATTACGGAAGTTTAAATAAGCATAATTTCTTTATTTTCATATTTAATTGCACTTCTAATTATTGCAATTTTATTTATTGTTATTGTATTTAATTGCACTTATATTTATTGTCATTGTATTTAATCGCACTTTTAATTATCGTACTTTTTAATTATCGTAATTTTATTTTATCTCACTTTTATTTATTGCAATTTCATTATCGTTATTTACTTTACGCTTTAAATTAAGTCTTTTATTTATTTAATATTTTACATTAGGTTTTAACTGCGACTAAAGTTTTTAAAATCGACAAACCGGTCATTAAACGGTAAAAACCCCCTTTTTATAATAATAATATTACTTATATATATTTGTATTTTTATAAATTAAAACTAATATAGCGTTAAGCTTTATTTAAAAGATTTTCCTATGGAACGAACCGGACTTACTAAAAACTATACTACTGTACGATTAGGTACACTGCCTATAAGTGTTGTAGCAAGGTTTAGGTATATTCATTCTATAAATAAATAAATATCTTGTGTAAAATTGTATCATATTTAATAGTATTTCCTAGTAAAATATAAGCTATTCCGTACCCCCACGCTACGACATCAAGTATTTTTGGCGCCGCTGCCGGGGATCAGCTAAAACGCCGGAAGCGCAACGCTATAAAAAAAAAGATTTTTATTAATTTTTAAGTTTACTTTTATAAAAATACATTTTTGTAAAAATACGTTTTAAATAATTTATTCAAAAATATAAAAAGAAAAACAAAATTTATATATTTTTAAGAGTTTGTTAAATATATAACTTCTATAAAAGTTTCTTTATCTTTATTTTATAAAAATATAAGTTTTATTTAATTTATATAAATATATTATATAAATATATAAAACAGAAAAATTAAAACAGAAAAAAAAAATCACTCGAGGTCCGTACTGTTACAGCCCGTAACCTGGCCCAAAACCTTAGCTCATGCGATCGCATGAGCCCGAAGGCAAAATCTCATGCGATCGCATGAGAGTGTCTGACACGCCACAGGAAACCCTAGTTCAGCATTAATTACGGTAATTATTATTATTATTATTTATTATAACCCTAATTAGGGTTTAGTATTTAATTAGTTAATTTAGTTTTATTATTTATTTTGTATTTTTAGTTTATTTAGTTTTAATTAAATTATAAAATTAATAGTTTTATAAAATAAATAATATAAAAATAATATTTTTATAAAAATTGTACTTTTTACAACTTTAAGTATATTTTTATATTTTGTACTTTTTTTTATTCGTTTTAGAGTAATATTTGTATTTTTCGCTCGTATTTAGTTTTAAATCATAGTATTTGCCATAGTTATTTTTATTTCTAGATTTTTAGGCTTTGCCGTAAAATCCCTTAAGTGCTTTTTCTTTAGACTAAGATTTAGGTGCTTTAGAATTTTGCGACGCTGTTCTAAGTTTTTAGTACCTTTTTAAGATATTGCCATTTGGGATATAGAATTCCTTGTAAGCTTTAATATTTTTAGGCGCAACTTTTAATTCTTAGTTTTTAGTTCCTTTTTAAGTTTCGACGCGCTACTTTCTTATTTTTATTTTTCGACGCCTATTATTTTTCAATCTTTTATTTTTCGACGTTTTTCGACGCGCTCTTTTTCTTTCTTATTTCTCGACATTCTAGTTTTTAGGACTTAGAATTTTCTCTATTTCTTATCTAAATTTCTTAAATTTCAACGAAAAATTATTTTAAGCGGTTAAATTGATAGACATCAAAATTTTCTGGTTCGTAGTAATAGTTGGATTTGTACGTGGACCGGGTTATTGGAGCCAAACAGTACTCAATTATATTGAGACCAAACGAATCCTGCCCCTCTGCTGCATCTTTTAGCTATTCGAAACGTGGGCAAAATTAGAAAAGTCTATTAATTGGATAACTTATATAATTTTTCTTTCTTTTTAAAAACTAATAAGATATTCAGTGAATGCACCGAGCAAAACGTTCACCACCTTTTGTACGTTCACCACATGTAACTCAATCAAGACATCTAGCAAATATTGTCGCCGTTGATTTTTCTTTAGAATCGTCATCCAGTCGACCAAGTACTCCAATTCAAATTTCCGATAATCCATTTTTTGAACCCGACCTCACAATTGAGAATCCGGAGAATATTCAGGGACGATTCCGAGATCCTGAACCACTAATCTTTCCTCCGGAACCACCAATCATTCAAACAGAGATTGTTGAGGAACGAACCATTAAATCAGAATCCTCTAGTGATTCAGATTCAACAAATTCAATCATGGAGAATCTGGAACCTTTAAGTATGGAAGACCGAATGAGAGCTAAACGCACTGGCCAAGGTCACGCAATTACTCATCTAGATATTAATGCGCCAGATTATGAAATCAAAGGACAAATTCTACACATGGTGACTAATCAATGCCAATTTAGTGGTGCACCGAAGGAAGATCCAAATGAACATCTTTGTATCTTTAATAGGATCTGCACACTATTTAAAATAAGAGAAGTGGAAGATGAACAGATATATCTCATGTTATTTTCCTGGACTTTAAAAGGAGAAGCCAAAGATTGGTTAGAATCGTTACCTGAAGGGGCGATTGATACATGGGACGTTTTAGTTGAAAAATTTCTTAAACAATTCTTTCCGGCATCTAAAGCCGTGAGACTTCAAGGAGAAATTGTTATGTTCACACAAAAGCCAAATGAAACTCTATATGAGGCATAGAAAAGATTTGGAAAGTTATTGAGAGGATGTCCGCAACATGGTTTAGACACTTGTCAAATAGTACAAATATTCTACCAAGGATGCGACATCACTACAAGGAAAGACATAGACATAGCAGCTGGAGGTTCTATTATGAAGAAAACAGAAACTGATGCTTACAAAATTATTGATAACACTACTTCCCACTCACATGAGTGGCACCAAGAAAAAGATATCGTTAGATCATCTAAAGCAGCTAGAGCCGATTCTAGCCATGACTTAGATTCCATTTCTGCAAAGATAGATGCTGTCAAGAGACGAATGGAAAAGATGACTAAGGATATACACTCAATACGAATTAGTTGTGAGCAGTGTGGAGGACCACATTTGATAAAAGATTGTCTCAGTATTGAACTAACAATGGAACAAAGAGAGAATGTTTCATATCTAAACCAAAGGCCTGGAAATAATTATCAGAATAATTATCAACCGCCAAGACCAATTTATAATCAAAACCAGAATTATAATCGAAATGTTCCATACAACAACCAACAAAGACCTAGCAATCAACAAGTATCCAATAATACTTACAATCAGCAAAGACCTAATTTTCAAAACAAACCACCACAAACCGATGATAAAACGCCAAATTTAGAAGATATGATGACGAAGCTAGTTGAATCTCAAACGTAATTTTTCACATCTCAGAAACAAACCAATGAACAAAATGCTCAAGCATTTAGAAATCAACAAGCTTCTATTCAAAATCTGGAACAAGAAGTAAGTAACCTAGCAAGGTTAATAGGTGAAAGAAAATCGGGAAGTCTACCTAGTGATACAAATGCTAACCCCCGGAATGAAACAGCTAAAGCCATTGCCACAAGAAGTGGTATTACACTTAAACCACCTAAAATACCTGTAATTACTGATGAAGCTATTCCTACTCCATAAGAACCACAACCTGAACAAGATAAGGAAAAAGAACCGGTAGTTGAAAAGGTTAATGAAGATAACATAGTTAAGGCAAAACCTTATGTTAAACCATACCAACCACCACTTCCTTACCCAAGTAAAATGAGAAAAGAGAGACTTGAAGCCGAGCAATCCAAATTCTTGGATATGTTTAAACAGATAAATGTAAATCTTCCTTTCATTGATGTGATTTCAGGAATGCCTAGATATGCTAAATTTCTGAAAGATCTAATCTCAAATAGAAAGAAAATGGAAGAACTCTCGACTGTTACTATGAATGCTAATTGTTCAGCAGTGCTGTTGAATAAGATACCAGAAAAACTATCTGATCCAGGAAGTTTCACAATTCCATGTTTTCTGGGTAGTCTTAGTTCAATAGAAGCATTGGCAGACTTAGTTGCTAGTATAAATCTAATGCCGTATTCACTATACGCTAAACTAGACCTTAGAGAATTGAAACCAACACGAATAAGTATACAACTAGCCGATCGATCAGTAAAATATCCTAGAGGGATAATGGAGAACATGCTAGTTAAAGTTGGTACTTTAGTATTTCCAGTAGATTTTGTTATTTTGGACATGGAAGAAGATTCTCGAGTTCCTCTCATATTAGGAAGACCATTCTTAAACACGACTAAAGCAATAATAGACGTGTTTGGTAAGAAACTGACCCTAAGTATAGAGGACAAGAGTGTTACCTTTTCTGTTGATAGAGCCATGCAACAACCGCAATCTGCAGATGATACATGTTATTATATTCAAACTATAGATTCACATGCAGAATTGTTAGAAGAATTTCCAGAATTACAAGGAACGGGAGAATGTTCTTTAGGAGAAGGGACTGAACCAATTGATGAAACTGAAATGTTAGATGCACTTATGGCTAATGGATATGAACCAACAACAGAAGAAATTCAAATGCTAAAAGAAGAAGACAGATATCGATATAAATCATCGATAGAAGAACCACCGAAATTAGAGTTAAAGCCACTTCCAAACCATTTGGGATACGCTTATTTACATGGTGAATCTGAATTACCTGTAATAATATCATCTTCTCTTACTGAAAATGAAAAATCTCAACTCATTTCTGTGCTAAAAGCTCATAAACCAGCTATTGCATGGAAGATTCATAATATTAAAGGAATAAGTCCTTCGTATTGCACACATAAAATCCTTATGGAAGAAGGTCATAAAACGTATGTGCAACACCAACGAAGACTAAATCATAATATGCAAGATGTTGTTAAGAAATAAATTATTAAACTACTTGATGCAGGTTTAATTTATCCAATTTCTGATAGTCCATGGGTAAGCCCAGTTCAATGCGTGCCTAAGAAGGGTGGCATGACTATCATTACAAATGAGAAAAATGAGCTTATTCCTACTAGGACTGTAACAGGATGGCGTGTATGTATTGATTATAGAAAATTAAATGACACCACCAGAAAAGATCACTTTCCCTTACCATTTATTGATCAAATGTTGGAAAGATTAGCTGGAAATAGTTACTATTATTTCCTTGATGGTTTTTCCGGATATTTTCAAATTCCAATAGCACCCGAGGACCAAGAAAAAATCACGTTCACGTGCCCTTATGGTACTTTTGCTTACAAACGCATGCCATTTGGACTTTGCAATGCCCCTGCAACCTTTCAAAGGTGCATGATGGCGATTTTTCATGACATGATAGAAGAATGCATGGAAGTTTTCATGGATGAATTTTCAGTCTTCGGTGATACATTTGAATCATGTCTAGTTAATCTTGAACGAATGCTTATTAGATGTGAACAATCAAATCTAGTTCTTAATTGGGGAAAATGCCATTTCATGGTTAAAGAAGGCATCATTCTTGGATATAAAATTTCAAAGGAAGGAATTGAAGTGGATAGAGCTAAAGTAGATGTAATTGCTAAACTTCCACATCCCACCAATGTTAGAGGAGTTAGGAGTTTTCTAGGGCATGCCGGTTTTTACCGACGTTTTATAAAAGATTTTTCTAAAATTGCCACTCCTATGAATAAGCTCCTAGAAAAAGATGCTCCATTCATCTTTTCAGATGACTACATCAAATCTTTTAATATTCTTAAAGAAAAACTCACTAATGCGCCGATCATGATAACACCAAATTGGAATTTACCGTTTGAACTAATGTGCGATGCAAGTGATTTTGCAATGGGAGCCGTTTTAGGACAAAGGATTGAAAAACGATTTCAACCTATTTATTATGCTAGTAAGACGTTACAAGGAGCACAAACGAATTACACAACTACTGAAAAAGAACTCCTTGCTATTGTCTTTAATTTTGAAAAATTTCGTTCATATCTCGTTCTAGCTAAAACTGTGGTCTATACCGACCATTCTGCTCTTAGATACCTATTTTCGAAACAAGATGCTAAACCACGATTAATCCGTTGGATCTTACTCTTACAAGAGTTCGATATTGAAATCCGAGATAAAAGAGGAGCAGAAAATCTCACCGCTGATCATCTTTCTCGTCTTGAAAATCCCGAATTAGAAGTTCTAAATGAATCGGCCATACAAGACAACTTTCCTGATGAATATCTATTGAAGATAGATTATAATGAAATTCCATGATTTGCAGACTATGCAAACTATTTAGTATGTGGATTCCTTGAAAAAGGATTGTCGTACCAAAAACGAAAGAAATTCTTTAGTGATATAAAACACTATTTCTGGGAAGATCCACATTTGTTTAAAAGTTGTCCAGATGGAATAATACACCGATGTGTATTCGGAGATGAAGCTAGTAAAATTTTAAACCATTGTCACATAGGACCAACAGGAGGGCATTATGGGCCTCAACTCACAGCAAGAAAAGTTTATGATGTTGGATTCTATTGGCCTACAATTTACAAAGATGCACACCTTCTTTGCAAATCCTGTGATGCTTGTCAAAGGGCCAGAAAAATAAGTCAACGTGATGAAATGCCACAAAATGTCATTCAAGTATGTGAAGTATTTGACATTTGGGGTATTGACTTTATGGGTCCATTTCCAAAATCTCATAATAATCTCTATATTCTCGTTGCCATTGATTATGTATCTAAATGGGCGGAAGCACAAGCTCTCCCAACTAACGATGCACGAGTTGTAGTCAACTTTTTAAAATGTCTTTTTGCAAGGTTTGGAACACCGAAACCTTTAATAAGTGATTGGGTACTCATTTCTATAATAATCAACTTGAGAAAGTTCTCAAAAGATATGGTGTAACTCATAAATCTCCACTGCTTATCATCCACAGACAAGTGGACAAGATGAAAATACCAATCGAGCTTTAAAACGTATTCTAGAGAAAACCGTAGGATCAAATCCGAAGGAATGGTCCATTAAATTGGAGGATGCACTCTGGGCTTTTAGAATAGCCTACAAAACTCCAATTGGAACCACACCTTTTAAACTCGTTTATGGAAAAGCATGTCATCTTCCAGTAGAAATTGAACATAAAGCATTTTGGGCTTTGAAGACATGTAATCTTGATTTACATGAAGCCAGACGTCTACGATTAAGTCAACTAAACGAATTAGAAGAATTAAGACAAGAAGCATACGAAAATTCGTTAATCTATAAGGAAAGAACGAAGAAATGGCATGATAAAAGAATCAGAAGTTCAAAAGAATTTAAAGAAGGAGACAGAGTTCTTCTTTTCAATTCACGATTCAAGCTATTTCCTGGAAAATTGAAATCAAGATGGTCTGGACCATTCATAGTTTGTAACACCCGTTTTTCAGTTACACGTTATTTTGGACGTCATTCGAATTACGAGGCTTGTAAGCATATGTTTAGATCCCAAATAAAGTTGAAGTTGATGTTCTAAACCCTTACCATTGGATAGTAAATCTCATTACGTTTCCAATGATATTTGATTCATCAAAAACGGAGCTACGGTTTGAAAGTTACGACCAAAACAAGTTCAGTTTCAGACTCAGTTCAGTGGGACTCCGTCCAGATTTTGGGACGCCGTCCTCCAGTGAAAGGTTGGACGCCTTCCAGCCATTTTGGACGCCGTCCAAATGGCCTGACAGGCCAACTGTTGGAATTTTAATGAATTTAAAAGGGGTATTTGTGTCTTATCACTTGGGGGTCGGTTTGGAGCCTTTAAAAACTGATCCAACCTCATTTATGGATCACATTTCACCCACCAACACTCTCATCTTCAAACCCTAGAGAGAGGAGGTGTTTTTAGTGAGAGAAAGCTTAGTTTGGAGAAGAAGAAGAGCGGTTTGGGTCGGGTCGCGAGAGTTAAAGTTGTTCCTTTCGTTCTCGGCTACGTTTTGATTGTTATGGTAAACTCTAACTCCGAATTTAATTGTTAAGATTCTTGTTCATATTTAGGGATTGAACTAGTTTGGGTTATAAACTCCATTTCTCATGAATTTAGGGGTTTTGCTTTATGTATTGTGTAAGTAAACCCGATTATTGTGGGTTTAGGGTTTGAGGACGAATTTGGTCATGGTTTGGGTGTTTAACCACTAGATTGTAATTGTGTTAGTGTTTAGATATTCATAAGAACATGTTGGTATGACAAATAGGTGTTAACCTTGATTTGGTGTCAAACTAAGTTATGGGTCAAGATTTGATGAATCAAGTATATAAATGTTTGATTCAAGTGTTAAATGGTATTTTGGAAAGTTAATCCCTAGCCGTTAGTGATTAAAGATGTTTTTGGGACTTTTGTCAAAATGGGTTGACTTAGATGGGTCGAATTTGGTAATGACACTAATTTGGATTAATTGGATGTTAAATGCTTTTGTTAAGTGTTAAACGACATTTTTGAATGGATCAGAATTACCACCCGTAATGGTAATTGGTGAAGTCCACTCTAGGTGTCTAAATGGGCGGATTGTGGTAGGTATAAACCCTCGGTTAAGGGTGTTGGAGTCGAATTCTCGTGTAGAGAATGTATGTTGATTGTGTATATATCTATATGCGTATTATAGGTAAAAGCTTGCTCGGTTGCGTTTGAAGACGGTTTACATATATGATTTGTGCTGGCATCTCGAGGTGAGTGGAATGATTATATATGTGTGTATATAATGTATCTATTAGTAGGGCGGGAGAGGGGCCGGGTATGCGTTGTCTATACCACCAAGAGTTAGTGATATATTTCGTTGTACACTAACGATGGATATTTCGTTGTCCAATTTGCCTGAGAGTTAGTGATATATTTCGTTGTACACTAACGATGGACATTTTGTTGTCCAAACCGACCAAGAGTTAGTGATATATTTCGTTGTACACTAATGATTGCTTCGAGCGGATATTTCGTTGTCCGAATAGCCTAGGGGTTAGTGATATATTTCGTTGTACACTAACGGTTGTTATGAACACAGGTGGGAAATTCGAAGTACCATTCCCTCGTGTTATTGTTTGACCAAGGTTACGTGTTGTAGTGTAGCATAATATATTATTCGAGTTATATATGCTATTGTTGTGCTTGCTTGTGGTCTTGAAGATTGTAGCGTTATACTTTGCGATGGTATGCTATATAAATTGCTAGCGTGTATGAGGTATTTGTGTAAGTGTTTGCAAGTAGGTATATTATATATGTATATGTATAATTATTACATTCACTAAGCCTAGGCTTACCCCTCTCGTTGTTTACCTTTTTACAGGTATTGTGGTTTGAAGCTAGCTAGTTTGTTAAGCTAGATGCATAGGAGCGCTTGGGCTCGATGGGGTAGCTTTTAGATATTGATAGCGGTTTGGGGATTGGTAGTCCCCGGGATTATGCTCTGGGTATCGGGTTGGGTTGTAGAGTCCTAATCCGTCTAAAGTTATAAATGGGTCGAAATCGCTACATTAATTGTAAAACGGGTCATTGCGGGCCCGGTGTTGTAAAACTTATTTTTATTGTGGAAATCTCTTAATGTTACTTAATATGATGTGTTGTGAAAGTTGTTTCGTTAAAAATTGTCGGGAAGCGGGTTTTTCGCTCGCGTGAAATTTAAAAACTGATCAGTCCACTTTAGTTCATTTGGACGCCGTCCAGAATCATGGGACCTCGTCCTGGTCTTCATCTCTGGACTCCGTCCAGATTATGGGTCGTTACAAGTGGTATCAGAGCATAGTCTAAGGGAATTAGGTGACCTTGGAAGAGGTGCCTAGTCTTAGACTTATTGGCGGTTATATATTATTTGCGGGACTTGTAGGAATACGGGTCGGATTAAGATTTGTTAGTGCCTTAGAGTAGGTGACTAACTAGGACTAGTGCTTGTCCAATGTGGGATTATGTGGGGCCTTATTTCGTGAGTAAATTAGTGCCTTAGATTGCTAGTGTCTAATGTAAGTAGTCGAACTTGGACGTTGTTTTAGTGATAGTCACCTAGGTTGTAGGTTGACTTGTTGTTGCGGTGTACTTGTGTACATTTATTATTATATTATATATAGGTGTATATATATATATACAGGTATCTATTTGGTGCGGTGTCCTAAGGGATGAATCTATTGGAGAGATTCAAAAGATGACGGTTTTGAATGATCGAGTTCACGGTAAGGACTTTGGTCATTCGGGTACTAGGAGTTATCGCGTGTTGTTTTTGTGTGAATGTTGGGTTAGTCCGGGTAAAGTACTTTGCGTGGCCATGTGAAAATGGTAAGGTACGCATTTGTAATAGTGACCGATCACCATTATTACGAAAGTGTATCTTGACACCAAGCATGACATGACGAGTACCGAACGGGGGAAACGTGGCATGGTTGGGGTAGATTTGGGATAAATGAGGAATCTTTATTGGTTCCTAGGTGATAGTTGTCTCGGGTGATGTGCTTGTAGTCACATCAGGTTCTTTGCAAGTCGAGAAGTGTTACGGTGGATTGGGTAGTTAAGTGAGTGAGCCAACTCACAAGTTTGGTGCGTGCTTAGTCACCCTAAGTAGTGGGTGCACTGTTGGGATTGTTATTGGTTTTAGTTACCCATCGTAACTAGGAAGATCGATTTACGTTTGCGTGTGTGCGACGAGGACTTGAATTCCATAATGGAATACGACAAGTCTAATGATTTTAATTTTGAGTTACACTCGGTAGAGTGTGTGGGTAGAGAATCGTGTTAGGATTCTAGTTGTGAGTCGCCTTGGAAATTGGCGAATCGAGAAATCTTCGGGTCGTTAAACTCATG
The DNA here is from genome assembly GCF_046630445.1 of Rutidosis leptorrhynchoides. NCBI lineage: Eukaryota > Viridiplantae > Streptophyta > Magnoliopsida > Asterales > Asteraceae > Rutidosis > Rutidosis leptorrhynchoides. Next base: position 335,398,457 of record NC_092341.1, read on the forward strand.
GGAGTGAGACCCGTATAACGATGACTGTGTTAGTGTGTTGTGGCTTATAAGGTAACATTCCTAATGGAATATCCCTTGTAGTAGCGGTTTTATCGAGATGTAGAAGGGTGTAAGACTTGGTGTTCTCAAGCATCTCCTTAGTGTTAGATGAAGAGTTTCGTTAGGCTATATCGTTTTGGCCTTGTGGAAATTGCGGGTAGCGTGTGATCGCTTGGAACTTTCGATAAGACAATAGGCCGTAAGGTTTGTCTGGTAGGTATGACTTCAGGTCATTATTGTGGAGTGGGTGACATCGGGTGTATGGAACCTAAAGATCGAGTTCTAAAACTCAGTAGGTTGTGGTGGGAGTCTGCATGACACTGCGTCAGGTGCCTTCTTATACCTGCTAGTGTGATGTTCAACTCCGATGATGGTGTGATCACTTTGTGCTTAGGGTGCCGGTGAGATACCAATGGAAGCAGCGGAGATTATAATAGTGATCGACGGGTGATAGTAAATCGACGGTTGCGAAAGTCGAAGTTTAAGAGCATTGTGATGAATACTTCTTATATAGTGATGGATGAGCGAATCTTGTTGCTCTTAAGTGATAGACGAGTAAAGATGACCGGTGAGCCGGTGACGGACTTAATGGTCGGTTGGTCCGAAAGGTTATGATGAAGTGTTGATATTGCAGCCGATATAATTATTGTGTCGGATTGGTCATTCTTCTCCATGAGAGTGAGCAATTGTTGATAAAGGTCCGTTGAGTGGAAGGTCGGGTGATCTCGACTGAGATGCGCGACTGATTAAGCAGAGTGGCATATGCCTAGTCGTAGAGGCGCATGTGAGACCTTGGCGGAGTTTGCCTTGCGAACGGTGAAGGACTGTTATTTGTAATTATGGTATGAGGGTGCGATGTTGTCACGTGTACGACATCTCAAGTGAAGGTGTATGTCGGCTCTGAGAGCCTAAAGTGAATTCGTGGTGACTTGGAGTATATGAACAACGATGAGAATGGTCATTGTGTTTCATGGAATGATAATTCCGCAGGATGTTATCATCTTGGCGGTGAGAAGGTGGAGCCAAATTCTAAGTGGGGGAGTTTTTACTGCCGCCCGAGGAAGCTCCAGTGGTATTATATATAGCGAAATGTCGGAGTGTACCGTACTAAGCCTTAATAGGTATTCGGAGTTCCTAACGAGGAAGAGTGACGGGTTGTTGATGTCGACTCAAGGTCATTCATTACGGTTGTGGGTTACAATTCCGGAGTGTTATGCGGGAAGATTGTGATGATGGGATCGAAGGAAGGGAAATTCTTCTTATGAAAGGTGGTCGTGTAGTACCATTGTGCGGTGTGAGACCAAATGTGAAGTTTGAGATCTCGGGGTGAGGAAAGGAAACTGTCGTTGCAAGTGCCTTCGTGATGCAAATTTGGGATGGTGTGAAACTCAGATAGTACTGTTAAGGGAGTACGAGTACGATATCGTGGTGAATACTGTATTTTTCCTTATCGGGAAACGCGGTTGTGGGAATTGTCAGTGGATTATTCCACTTTATGGACGATTATGAGGCGGAGAGTGTCGGTTCTGACTATCTCCCATAGAGACACGCGGATGTTGTTTGATTGCGAGAGTATGTACCCTAGTGATGTGACCCGTAAGTTGCATTAAAATGTCGAGACCATCCTTAGCGAACGGTCTAGGTAGGAAGGTTCACCCGGATTTGGTGACTATTTTTATGAGTCGTGTGGCGAATTGCGGAAATTTTGTGATGATGATTCGCCGTTGACGGGATTTTAGTATACAAGTAGCTTCTATGCTAGTACTAGGAAGCCGTATTGTATGGTTCAGAGGAGAAACCCTATGACGATGTGTTGATGTTTCGTCTAACTCGTGGTGTATTATTGTCTTCCTGGATTGATCCAGTGATGGATAGTCATGTGCGGATCGGTCGGTGGGAAAGTGTTACTTCTAAGGTGTTTATTTTAGGGTTACCAAAATTTCTTCGTTGAAGGATGACCCGGATATGGAGTCGGGGGAAGTTTGGTTCTTGGTCTAGAGACATGTGGTGCTTTCGTATTTTTCCTCAGCAGGAATTCTGGACTTCGAGTGTATGAGATATCGCTTGTTGTGGTAGTGCACGCTAGTGATTATTAGCGTGTGATGAGATCTTCGGATTCGCAGAAGATGTTTGGATGTCGGGCTTGGTTGTGTTTCGTAGGATCGTGAGGCGTGACGACGATGATTGTCGGTGAATTGTTCTACTCAAAGGACGATTGTGAAGTGTATGGTACGAGTTTGGATACTCGGCGTAGGAGCAACGGTTACGATTGTTTTGACTCGTGGGTTGATTACCCGATATGGTTGTATTATGATGCATTAGTGTACGAAGCGAGAAATTCGAATGCGTGATTACTACTTGTGTGACTTCACGTAGGAAGCGGAAACGTTCGAGGGAGAAGTGTTTGACTTCTGGCGTAGGTGCGGATCACGAGGACGTGATCCAATTTAAGTGGGGGAGAGTTGTAACACCCGTTTTTCAGTTACACGTTATTTTGGACGTCATTCGAATTACGAGGCTTGTAAGCGTATGTTTAGATCCTAAATAAAGTTGAAGTTGATGTTCTAAACCCTTACCATTGGATAGTAAATCTCATTACGTTTCCAATGATATTTGATTCATCAAAAACGGAGCTACGGTTTGAAAGTTACGACCAAAACAAGTTCAGTTTCAGACTCAGTTCAGTGGGACTCGTCCACCAATGAAAGGTTGGACGCCGTCCAGCCATTTTGGATGCCGTCCAAATGGCCTGACAGGCCAACTGTTGGAATTTTAATGAATTTAAAAGGGGTATTTGTGTCTTATCACTTGGAGGTCGGTTTGGAGCCTCTAAAACTAATCCAACCTCATTTATGGATCACATTTCACCCACCAACACTCTCATCTTCAAACCCTACAGAGAGGAGGTGTTTTTAGTGAGAGAAAGCTTAGTTTGGAGAAGAAGAAGAGCGGTTTGGGTCGGGTCGCGAGAGTTAAAGTTGTTCCTTTCGTTCTCGGCTACATTTTGATTGTTATGGTAAACTCTAACTCCGAATTTAATTGTTAAGATTCTTGCTCATATTTAGGGATTGAACTAGTTTGGGTTATAAACTCCATTTCTCATGAATTTGGGGGTTTTGCTTTATGTATTGTGTAAGTAAACCCGATTATTGTGGGTTTAGGGTTTGAGGACGAATTTGGTCATGGTTTGGGTGTTTAACCACTAGATTGTAATTGTGTTAGTGTTTAGATATTCATAAGAACATGTTGGTATGACAAATGGGTGTTAACCTTGATTTGGTGTCAAACTAAGTTATGGGTCAAGATTTGATGAATCAAGAATATAAATGTTTGATTCAAGTGTTAAATGGTATTTTGGAAAGTTAATCCCTAGCCGTTAGTGATTAAAGATGTTTTTGGGAATTTTGTCAAAATGGGTTGACTTAGATGGGTCGAATTTATTAATGACACTAATTTGGATTAATTAGATGTTAAACGCTTTTGTTAAGTGTTAAACGACGTATTTGAATGGGTCGGAATTACCACCCGTAATGGTAATTGGTGAAGTCCACTCTAGGTGTCTAAATGGGCGGATTGTGGTAGGTATAAACCCTCAGTTAAGGGTGTTGGAGTCGAATTCTCGTGTAGAGAATGTATGTTGATTGTGTGTATATCTATATGCGTATTATAGGTAAAATCTTGCTCGGTTGCGTTTGGAGATGGTTTACATATATGATTTGTGCGGGCATCTCGAGGTGAGTGGATTGATTATATATGTGTGTATATAATGTATCTATTTGTAGGGCGGGAGAGGGGCCGGGTATACGTTGTCTATACCACCAAGAGTTAGTGATATATTTCGTTGTACACTAACGATGGATATTTCATTGTCCAATTTGCCCGAGAGTTAGTGATATATTTCGTTGTACACTAACGATGGACATTTTGTTGTCCAAACCGACCAAGAGTTAGTGATATATTTCGTTGTACACTAATGATTGCTTCGAGCGGATATTTCGTTGTCCGAATAGCCTAGGGGTTAGTGATATATTTCGTTGTACACTAACTGTTGTTATGAACACAGGTGGGAAATTCGAAGTACCATTCCCTCATGTTATTGTTTGACCAAGGTTACGTGTTGTAGTGTAGCATAATATATTATTCGAGTTATATATACTATTGTTGTGCTAGCTTGTGGTCTTGAAGATTTTAGCGTTATACTTTGCGATGGTATGCTATATAAATTGCTAGCGTGTATGAGGTATTTGTGTAAGTGTTTGCAAGTAGGTATATTATAGATGTATATGTATAATTATTGCATTCACTAAGCCTAGGCTTACCCCTCTCGTTATTTACCTTTTTACAGGTATTGTGGTTTGAAGCTAGCTAGTTTGTTAAGCTAGATGCATAGGAGTGCTTGGGCTCGATGGGGTAGCTTTTGGATATTGATAGCGGTTTGGGGATTGGTAGTCCCCGGGATTATGCTCTGGGTATCGGGTTGGGTTGTAGAGTCCTAATCCGTCTAAAGTTATAAATGGGTCGAAATCTCTACATTAATTGTAAAACGGGTCATTGCGGGCCCGGTGTTGTAAAACTTATTTTTATTGTGGAAATCTCTTAATGTTACTTAATATGATTTGTTGTGAAAGTCGTTTCGTTAAAAAGTGTCGGGAAGCGGGTTTTCCGCTCGCGTGAAATTTAAAAATTGATCAGTCCACTTTAGTTCATTTGGACGCCGTCCAGAATCATGGGACGCCGTCCTGGTCTTCATCTCTGGATGCCGTCCAGATTATGGGACACCGTCCAGATACGCTGTCTGACAAAAAAAAAATTTTAGACGTGTTTTTGGTAAAACGAAGTTGGGTCATTACATAGTCAAAAGAGTTTTCCCGTATGGAACAGTAGAATTGATAAATTCAAATGGAATTGAATTTAAGGTTAATGGTCACAGAGTTAAACATTACATAGATAGTCCGATGGAAGTTGACAACGAAGTTAATCACAATTTCGATACCACATCTAATTAAGTGTGGGGAGAATCAAGTCTTTAAAGGATAATATGTATTTCTGTTAGAGTTAGATTTTCTGTTTTCGTGTAGTTCTCGAAAATGGAACCCGAATGGTCTTTCCCTAGCAGACCCTAAAGAACTAGTCTTCTCTCCCCATTCTAAATTTTTATTTTTTTTAGGTTTTTCGAAATGAAGACTTCCTGTGAATTAAACCATGGTCTAATGCTACACGCTTTGATTACTAAACGTAATAATGACACCCTTCCAAGTGAAATAGTATCATTAATCAGAGAAAAATTGGACGGAGTAAGAAAAGAATCCAGAAACGAAAATAATAAGTTACAATTTGGTAAAGGAAAATCAAAATCCGCAGCGAAAAGAAGAGCACGACACCTTGAAAGATGTCACAAATGCGGAAAATGGTCACACGAAGGTAAATGTTCAAATAATCAAACCTATTCAAACACCGAATTTGTTACTTTATGCAGAGACGGACCATTCATATGTTTAGAAGAAAAAACGTTGAATGCTCGAGGTTACGCCTATGTAGCCATGAAAAACCAATTAGTCCGACTATCTTATGAGTGGGCTAGAGCATATCACTAAGAAATCTATTTCACAGGTAAGTTTGTACAGTTTTCATTTTTTTATTTTTATTTTTAACCTTTTGATAATAAACGCTAATTTGTTCGCTATAAAGTATTAAATTGGTATTCAATAAAATTAGGTCTTGCGACCGAAATTATTGATATCATACAAAAATTTATTACATCACTGCGAAATTTACCGTTTATTCTTAAGGTATAAATATCTTTAATCAATCAACCCAAAATATTTCAAAAATTCGTCATGAGTTAAATTAGGTTAAGAAACCGAAATTACTTTACCGAAAAGAGGGGCGTATATTTTTGATAATATTTGATTAATTAAAGTGGGATAAAAGCAACAAAAAAAAAGATTTTTAATTTTATTTTTACTTTGTTTTTAAAATTAATATTAAAATAATATTGTAAACTTGTTAAAATTAATATATATTTAAAATTGTAAATAATTAAAAAATTAATATTTTTAATATAAGTTTGTATGTATGAAAACAAAAATATAATTTAAGTTTGGTGTGAATTTTTAATATGAATTTTTAATTTTATGTATTTTAAATTTAAGTTTGGTGTGAATTTAAAAACAAAAATTTACTTTATTTCGCTAAGTTAAAAATATGATTTTTAAAATTCGTCGTGAGTTGAAGACTAGGTCGTTGAGCCGAAATTGCTTTACCCGAGGGAGGGACGAGAACTTTTATTATCATTATTTTTAATCTTATTGACTTAAAGTATGCCAAAAACATTAAAAAAACCCAAAAATCTTTGCTTTTAAAACAGTGTTGTGAAATAACAAATTTTAAAATGTTGTCGAGGGGCGGACTAGGACAACGATCCGAAAAGCCCTCGCTCCTAAAGGAAAACAAAATTTTTAGAATTTTATTAATTATATGTTTTAGAAGTTAAAAAAAAAAACAAAAAAAGGCCCAAAACACTGTACCCGGATACCCATGCGATCGCATGGGAATTAAACTCTAACTCCATGCGATCGCATGGAGCTGGAAATCAGGCCTGATACAAGCAGCTTAGCGAGTCTGTCTTTCTCCATAAAAACACACACATACACGAACCTAATCTCAAATCCTCTCTAAAATTCGTAAATTTTTACCGTAATTCGTCAAATTTCTTGCTCTAATCATGCCTAGATTCTCATTCTTCAGCAAAAAGGTAAAAATTACACCCCTAAACTCTATAAATTCCTAGTTTTTGTGATAATTACCAATATTTTACCTAATGCAATTTTGTTAATTTTTAGTGTAATTAGTGATAAATTGTTAGTATTTTATGCATGTATAACCTATATTGATGCTATTTAACATGATTTGAAGCCAAAAATTTCAAAATTTTTAGAAATCTAGGGTTTGTGTTCTTGAGCAATTTGGGGCTTTTTGATATAAACAGGTTATGGCCGATTTTTATCATGAATTATTGCTAAATTGAGTAGTGTAACATGTTTAGGTAGTTAAATGATCCAAACATTGATCCTAAACATGATTTTTAAAGATTAAAGTGGGCTTTTTAGGCGAAAATTCATGAACTTGATTAATTTGATATATTTGCCATTTGAGACTTGTTTAATTGTTAGTAATGACTATTTTGACATGTTATTTGAGTTAAATGCTTTTGAACTTTGTATACATTTTCATATGTGCTTATTTGAAAAAGTATAGAATTGTAAAAAAATGTGAAAATGTGTATAAGTTTAATTTTGATTTAACATGTTATTGTGATTGTTTTATATTGTTATTTTGCTAACACTAATGCATATTTGGATGCACAAATTTTGTGTTTAATGTGTTTTGCAGAAAGCCGATACTGGAGGTTCAGGATCATCATCATCTAGACGACCTGCTCCAGCTCCAGAACCAGAACCAGAAATGCAATATGAACCCGAACAACAACCACAACAGGAACCACAACATCAGCCTGATCAGCACGTACCTTATTATGATCCGCTACAGTTACTTAATGAATTCATAGTATTTCCACCACATCCACCTGTAGAATACCCAACAATTCCGGAACACACATTGCATCCTAATCTGAGATTCGATAGACGATGGAGAGATTACCCATCATATCAAAGTAATAAATTCAAATTAGTAACAAAAGAGGTAGAGGTGCCGAGGGTAATTGATTGGAATCCTTTGGAAATGGTCCATCTAGCTGACCGTGTTAGACAGCATTTGATTCAAAGGTATGGCAGTTCTTCTTTTACAGATTGGGAACGTCTTTTCACCATTCATAGACCTGTATATAAGGAATGGTGTTGAGCTGATGAGTACTATAGCATTAAATGTAGATGTAGATAGGTTAGATGATAGAAGTTTTCTTAGATTTATCCTTGGCTGTAGGATGTACAGGATGTCCACGATGGACATGGCCAGGGCATTACAGATTTACACTCCTAGTGAATTGCTACTACCCGATTGTATGAGTTTGATTTATCGTGGTGAAAGGGTAGATAGGAACTTTGACGCGAACACCGTTTGGAGGCGTATGTCAAACTATAATGTTTTTACACTAGGAGGAAAACACTCCTACTTACATATTAACAAAGCCGAGCTTCGTGTAATTCATAGATTTTTGGCTAACTCGATTACACAGAGAGGTCACAATAAGGAGAAAATGACCTTACATGATTTATTTTACCTAAAGTGTATTCGAGACCCGAGAAGCTTTGTTAATATCCCTTACTGTGTTGGTTTTTATTTATCTAAAATGGTAGAAGAAATGCAGGACGGGAGTATAATAGGAGGAGGTATTTTTGTTACTCTCATTGGAGAGTATTTAGGTGTTGATAGGAACCAAGGGGGTCCATTACAGCTTTGTAGAGAACGGGATGAGACCATAGGATTGCGGGTTTATATGGGTGCTAAGGTATTGAAGAGTAGACGCAACCAGGCATTGCCCTATGAAGGTAATCATCCTCAGGTAGAGAGAGGCTCAGACGAGGAAATGGAGGAAGTGGAAGACATTAGGGATGTCTTACGATATGCTATTCTTGACGTCCACGTTCGTATAGATGAGAAAGCAATGACGAGCGCGGCCAGACATAGTATGTATGAGCAGTGGAACTCCGAGCGTGTATACAAGGATTATAGGCGACGCCAACACGATAGCTGGTTAGTTCTCAGCACCAAATCATGAGCCAGCTATCATATCAGGTACCAAATAATTACGTGCCTACTCGACCTGCTCATTTTCCGCCACACAACCCCGACATCCGACCACCCTTTAACCGGTATGACTATAACCAAGCCTATCAGAAAACCTATAACCAACAATGGAACCCACCTGACGAGATGAACTAGAACCCCTATCCAGATTGATTTGGTTCCATTGGTTATTTTTATGATTTTTATGTTTTTATCTTTTTACTTTTTCATGTTTAAACTTATGTTATTGGATATATTTATGTAATTTTTATCATTTTTATTATTATTGTGTACTAATATTTTACATTTAGGATTTGAAAGTGGGATATTAAGTCCCATTTCAAATTGCCACGCATATTTATATTTGTATGTATGTATACTGTCGATTGTACAAAACAGGGTAAAACAACGCATTTTCAAAGACTGGCATTAAGTTCAGCAAAAGCTAGTACTTTTGACGACAAAAATGAAAAACAAATGTGATATAACAACAAGACAGAATGAACAAATGATATGCACCATTTATCATTCAGCAAACAAACGCCAATATGTTTGGAAACTTTAGTAAAATTTAATCATTTTTCTACGCTATTTACCCTCAATAATTTAAATTGTTACTGATTTCTTGCAAATGAGGGCATTGCAAGATCTTAAGTGTGGGAAGGGGTTAAATTCTTTCGGATTTTTAAAATTTTTAACTTAAACACTTGGTTATCATTAAAAATACTAGTAACGTAGTAGTTGTATTAGAATCTAGTACTCTCTGATAACAAAGAACATCCCTAGTCTTATATACTGACTACCCACTTCTAATAAAAATTTTCAAAATTTTCAATTAAATGAACTCAAAATCATGTTTATACATATTTATGAACGATAAAACTAGGTGTTAACACCGAAATTATTGTTACCTCGGAAAGGAAATAAATTGAGAAACAAACCAAAATGTTAGAATTCATTTAAAATGGAATAGAGGACAATAAAAAGGCAAATAAAAGAAAATAAAAGCCAAGTGTGGGAAAATTTACCAAGTTATTTTAAACATATGTCACATGTGATGACCCGGGAATTTCCGACCAAATTTAAACTTTAATCTTTATATGTTTCCGACACGATAAGCAAATTCTGTAATATTGAGTCTCAAAAGTTTTGAAACTATATTCATGTAATCAATCACCCTTGACTGTGCTCGACGATTCACGAACAACTATTTGTAAATAGATACATATTTTTGTGTGTGAATGTAAATGTATATAAATACTACCTAGAAATATATAAAATTATATTAAATCTACTTGTTTAAAAATATATAATACTTAGATCTGAAACTTGATTTACACAACTATTGTTATTGATATTATTGATATTATTATCATGATTAATTAATTTTGTTATTAGTTTCATTAATATTAATAAAATTAATATTAAATAATAATGTTTATATAAATAATATTATTATGATCTTTACATAATATAAATACAGATACATTTAAATAGGTATATTTATTCAAATTACAGATATAGATATATGGATAAATACTTATATACGTTACAGATAAATAAATATATACAAATTTTTACAGCATATGTGAGTTTGTTTTCAATCCTTTTCAAATCTGTAGACGATTGATACCATATGTATTCAAAAAAAAAATGTTTTCTATTATTATCTATAGTACAAATCAGATAAATATTTGATTCGTTTATATTTTAACTTTATTGTTAAGTCCTTTTCCCTTTTGTCTGATTAAGAAAATGAAACCCATATATCATATTTAATTGAGGAATTCAGTTGATTGGTATATCATTCAAACTATTACTACTTTTATAAATCACAAACACCCTTTCTCATCTAACAGTTGAAAACAAAGCCAACCACCCTCAATTATTACTAATCGTATCATCTTGTATTTGTTATTGATTGAATCAGTTTATTGATCAAAAACCAAAACCATGAACCTCACTACCTTACCATGAACAAACCCACTTAAATTTCTCTTCGTGTTCTTGCTAGATGAAACAAACCCACCCATTTGAACTTTATAAATATATACATGCATCATCTTTCTTTTATTTCTTTGAAACTACTAACCATCACCATTGTTAACCATCTCACTCTTTCTCTTTATTGCACATCCGAGAGCCACCCTTGTTAATCACCAAGACCACCAAGACAGAATCGTAATTGCTGATGTTGTGTTTCTTTACTGTTTCTGTTTATGGGTCTGTCCGAAGCCAAAGAGACCCTTGTTATGTCCCTGCTACTCGATGCTAGATTTATGTTTCTATAAACCAAACACCTTAACCTGCAAATCATATGATATTTAATGTTTTCTGTCCACACACCTTCGATACCACCTTTCTGCTTGTGATATTCGATCAAACCCAAACAACCACCATGAATACCAGTTTTCTGTTTCCTGTTCAGCCTCGAACCAACCATCGTTGATCACCACGATCTCTCTCTCTTGAACTCCGAAGTAAACCACTTATATAACCTACTACTACATCTATTTATCTATTACAATCAAAAAATCACCAACTCCTTGTACTATTGTAACTAAAATCGTTTCTGTTTTCCGTCCATAACAATCACCACCCACAATAATTGAACCATCAAGAACATCACCAACTTCTATATTTTGTTGTTGCCGTTACTATCTGCTTTTGTTTTCACACAGCACCCCAAAGATTTAAGCCACCATCACTACCATCATGTTGCCACCCATACTGCTGCAACTGCGTTTCTTTTTTTTTCCTTCCTTCTGTTTTCACGAACCTCAAACAACACCCTTATCGAAACCCATTTGATAGATATTAAAGATGATAACATTGTTGCTGTTACTGTCGGCTAAAAAGAAAAGGATACAAATCGCACACCTAGGATCTTCTTTAAAGTATAATTATTTATATTATTATTGTTATAATCGAAGGGAATGTCGACAGGAAACTATAAGTTTAATTGCTATTGGGTTAGAGTGTTAGTAGGCTAGCTAAGTGGGCTTAGATAATTAAGTTTTTGGGCTGTGATCCAGCATCCTCACTTCTGTGAACTGAACGAATGATGAATATAAAGTGGTTTTAATTAAAGAAGAAAACAGAAGAATATAGGCTAAATAGATTTAGACTGTAGATTAAATCAGAAAAGTTTGGAAAGAGGAATGGTTTAGTGGTGTGTTGGGTGTAACGTGAGGTCGTGGGTTCGAAACCAGGGAGCTTCAAAATATTTTTTTTCAATAAAAACTACCTTAAGAGTGTGGGTATGTTGGGCCGAACTCGTGATGGGCCTTGAATCGAGTTTTTGGCTTGGAAATTAATTTTTGTTATTGAGCGTTTATGTTAAATGAAGAAGAAGAAGAAACAGTACGGTTATATTGTTATTAGATGGGTTTGACTCCAGAAAAACGACCTTGGTCAAGTGGTTAAGGATGTCAGCAAAGTAGCTTGAGGTCTTGAGTTCGAGTCCCGTTCAGGGCATATCTTTTTAGGAAAAAGCCTTTAAAGGGGTATACACTCTTATTTTTATTACTTTTATTATTATTATTATTATTATTATTATTATTATTATTATTATTATTATTATTATTATTATTATTATTATTATTATTATTATTATTATTATTATTATTACTATTATTATTATTATTATGATTATTATTATTATCATTATTAAGAAAAACAATACAATCTATTAATATTATCCTTATTAATAAAGCTATTATTATTATCATTAGTAAATCATTAATATCAAAATTATCATTTTTAACAAATAAATATTTTATACCTAAAAACACACTTATTACATATAATATAATTATATTGATATTTCATATAACTATATATCTAGTATATTAACATTATTTATATAAATACGTATATATAGCAAACTATTGATTTTAAACACTAAACAATTCTATATATAAACATGGACATATTAATATAACTATATAAGTATTAATCATTTTGAATATATACATAAATTAAATATATATATATAATATATAAATTAAGATATAATAAATAAATTTGTTCAGTTACGATTATAGATTTTAATATATATATATATATATATATATATATATATATATATATATATATATATATATATATATATATATATATATATATATATATATATATATATATATATATATATATATATATATATATATATATATATATTAAAATCTATAATCGTAACTGAACAAATTTATTTACGAAATAGACACAAGTAATCGAAATAGACACAAGTAATCGAACTGCATTCTATGATAGAATTATCTGGGGTTAGGATTGGTTATTATGGCACGTATTATCACTGGTTTATTTCGGTTAGAGATAATGAGCTCCCGAGTTGAATGAATGGTTTTATATTTTGGCACCAGTTGTCCTATATTTTATATACATGTGTTCAGCCGTGGGGGAGTAAAGACCGGCACAGAGGTTCTATACTTTGAAGGCACATGTATTCAGCCGTGGGGTGAAAGACCGGCACAGATGGTTACTATTATATTTTGGAATCCTCACCAGGTGTTCTTCATATGAATGATATTTTGTTTGTGCAGTTGGAATGGGACTTCTGCACGATTTTATAATACTTAAAATCTTGTGGTCTATTAAAATGATGAAATGAAATGATTACTATAAACTAATGAACTCACCAACCTTTTGGTTGACACTTTAAAGCATGTTTATTCTCAGGTTTGAAAGAAATCTTCCGCTGTGCATTAGCTCGTTTTAAAGAAATTACTTGGAGTCATTCATGACATATTTCAAAAGATGTTGCATTCGAGTCGTTGAAGTTCATTAGAGATTATTATTAAGTAAATGACGGATTAGGTCATTTAAAGTTTGGATATTATGAAATGGTATGCATACCTGTCAACTTTCGATGAAATGAAAGGTTGTCTTTTAAAAATGAATGCAATGTTTGTAAAATGTATTATATAGAGGTCAAGTACCTCGCGATGTAACCAACTATTATGAATCGTTTATAATCGATATGGACTTCGTCCGGATGGATTAGGACGGGTCCTTTCAGTTGGTATCAGAGCGGTGGTCTTAGCGAACCAGGTCTACAATAGTGTGTCTAAATGATAAGTCGTTAGGATGCATTAGTCAGTCTGGACTCCGACCGTGTCTGCATGTCAAAAGTTTTTCTTATCATTTCGTGTCAAAAATTTCCTGCTTATCATTCTTAGGGAATCACTTGCTTATCATTCTTAGCCTAGACACGTTTTACTGCATTGACTGCATGAATAGTGTATAGACAAAATTCATATCTTAGCGTATCTGCTACTTTATATCTTAGCGTATCTGTTACTGTAACTTTGCCTGACAACTTCCATAGATTCCTCCGTAACTTATGGGATTTTAGTATTATATATGCATATGTAAATTATGTATTGCAGGGTACTAATCTACATCCTATAATCTATTTCTTATTGAAAATCCTCCATCTGATCGTACGAGATGAATCGTGCAACCAGTTCGAGTCCCTCAGATTCCGATAGCTATTCCGATAGTTATTCCGACAGCTATTCCGACATAGATGTTCACCTAAGCTCCGAAAACAGCGTCATCGGCATGAATCAACCAATCAGCCATTATCAATTCATCTGATAGGTTTGTAGTCGACTTAATTAATGGAAACATGTAGAAGGCAATCCCTTCCACCAACTGAATTCATCTCTTGACAATGAACCTGAAGCGTTTACCGGCGAACCTGTTCGAGACACCATTTTCAGTCTCATTTCCAGGGTAACTCGACAAGATTATATTCTATCCACAATTCTAAACCTTATTCATCCGCTCGTTCTGACCGACAATCATCCTGAAGTAATAAGTCAACGAACTTCGCGCTCGAATAATCAATTCGGAGAATATGGTGCAAAATGTACCAGCTTCAGCAACATCACCGGCACCAATAGTACCATCAATAATAGCACCAGTACCATCAACAATCCATGCTTCAATATCATCATCTGTACTTTGAGTATGATCTTCGTTCTACGTATCGTTCTACCTCATTTATCTTTGTTCGACATGACGAATATGTAATCTCTAAAGTTTTAGAGATTATTTATTCTAGTTCCAACCGAAAAGCAAATGAGTTTAATATCATATTAACTCATTAAATCCATGAATACATCTGAAGAAAATATATATGTATATATGTTTTTATAAAGATTGTAATTAAAAATTCTTTTGTACAAACTGTTAATGATGAAAAATATTTTAACGGGTAGGTAATACCCGAAGAATATTTAAGATTTCGCATTTATAAGTTACACTGTATACTCTTCGAATCTGATTCAACGGTCATTTACTATCCTACTTACATCCACAGATATACGTATCCGTTCACCGCAGTATAACCATTTCCTTTCAATTTCATACTTAGATTTTGATCTATCAGAATCCAACAAGTGGCATAATTAAGAAAACATTGGACAAAATAAAATTTGTTAGAAACAGACAATTTAACTATGAGGAATTTTGTTAAGAATTCACGCTAACAAAATCCTAGCTAACTGTTCCTAGCTAACTGTTAATTCCGTATTACATTTTATTTTATCACCATTTATTTTATTGCAATTTAATTCTCGCAATTTTATTTATCGTCATTTAATTTTTGTTATTTACTTTACGCACCTTATTTATCGTCATTTATTTTCTGTTATTTATTTTACGCACTTTAAATAACGGGACACGTATACAAGGTTTTGACATATCATATCGACGCATCTATATATATTATTTGGAATCACCATAGACACTCTATATGCAGTAATGATCGAGTTCTCTATACAGGGTAGAGTTTGATTCTACAATAATATATATATATAGTTTGAGTTGTGATCGAGTCTGAGACGTATACGGGTCACGACATGTATTAATTAATTCGAATATTATATATTAAACTATATATGAATGATTGCACTGTCAACTGTGGACTATCGACTGTGGACTAATAACATTGGACAATTAAAATGAATTAAAATATTGATTATAACATATGAAACTAAACAATTCTTCAAGTTGCCACTTGATTTCGTCTTAAACATCATTTGTATCTTCACGATTACATTCTGCATTCAAACCTTTCATGATTCTTGAAAACACCTCGATCAAGAGGATGAACCAACCGCACTTCATTTACGGGAGAAAAGATTTATGCATATAGTTATGCACTTGAAAACACTCGGAACCTGAGTAAACGTTTAACACGTAGCTGTGCTAATTCATTTAGCGTTATTATTACCAAAAATAACTTTGCATCTGCTGTTCGAGATAGCCAGTTTTGTCACAGCTCCAGCAAGACAACTTCAACTTTTCGTACGAAACAACCATATTATAACGTTGATATATACGCGTGCTCTTTTATTGTTACCAGGGAACCTTTCATATTCCACCATATTACCATCAGTGTTTAATCATCTAAAAACACAATTTTCCTGAAACCACCTCGGATTAATAACCGATGATTCAGATATCATAGCATTAAATGCAGAGGAAACAGAAAAATGGTAGATGGTCTAAACAACCAAAAGTTTGATGATAAAGAAAGGAGTGTTAGGAACGCTCGATAGAAAATTGGGTATTGAAAAAAAATGATTGAGCTACCCATGAAGGAGACCAAGGACAAATACAAGGACCAAACCCTATATTCAAAGGATTCAGGTAATTCTGGATTCGTTGAAATCTTTAGAGAATATCTTGCTCCGAAGTCATGTTAAAATCTTGCGGAAAATCTTTCTCTATCAACCATCGAACTTAGAAATTCCGAAATATCATCATCAATATCTTCGATATTTCTGAGGATATTTTCATAAATATTCTCGTTCGAAATTATATACCTTCTCGTGCTTCCTGTGTATCATTATATTGGAAACATTCAATAGAAAATTTAGTACCAAAAAGCGGATTATGCGAAACTATGAAAGAAACCGTGGACAAATCACAAAGAATAAGTTTGACTTCAAAGAATCTAAATGATTCAATGTCTGCTGAAGTCTTTAGCGAATATTTTGCTCATTACTCTAAACCCTTGCGGACAATAGTCTCCATCATCCTCTGATCTTAGATATTCAAAGATATTATCGTATCTTTCATTATAAATATCCTCGATATTTCTGAATATATTTTTATAACTAATACTATCTGAAATCATTTATCTCTTCGTGCTATCAGTGTTACATCATATAGAAACTGTTAGTTTCTATATTCTGTAAACTTTCGAGCTTAAAATATGAATGTTATTGAAGTAATGTTGGGAACTGATGCATGAGTTAGTATAATATAATGACACTTGATCAACGTGATTATATTACAGTAAGTCATGCTGAGTTCTAATGGGACTTGATGGTTCACAGTAGATCATACCACCATCATGTGTCATGTTACATAACTCTTTCATTCTAATTAACTTCTGAACATATCGAGAAAGTATATTCTTGATAGCTCAATTTTCAATGATTCTGGTAATTTGACGAATCAAATCGTGCTATTTCGTTCTTTCTTGATTATAACGTTAAATTCATTCGAAACTCCATACTTATAAATTCTAGACCATTACTCGTTTTACTAGAGATCGAGAGGAGATTAAAAAGACGAAGAGCTCTGAAACATAAAGGAAGATATAAAACTCGACAACAACACTGAAATTACAATAATTAAAAATTAAAACATCACGACAATTAAAAATTGAAAGATTACAATCAAACTATTCGTCGTCGTCAATTGTCATCTGCAAAGTAGCGTTCACCAGTCATTTCACCATCCGTGAGGTACTCAGGAGACATCGGTAACTCTCTTGATGCCTCAACTGCTGCTTCAGCTGATTCATCGAGATAACGATAACCCAACGTCTCTTCATCTTCAAGAACCGCATACAAAGAAATGTGTTTACCGCGATCTTCAATGGTATCTTTTATAAAGCACCATTGATCATCGGTACACAAAAAACTTGCCCTACAATCCGCATCATAATCGTCTTTATAAAAGAACACAGACGTGAATTCACACGAAACTTTTTCCTTCAGAAAGGATAGCAAGTCTTGTAAACCAACATCACGAATGTCGATATCTTCAAAAGAAATACTGTCGCCCCACTTATATTCCTTCATTTGATTACGGAAATCACCTCTGTAATGAACATTGAATGAAACAATCATTGGGGGAAGTGTTAACATTTTGCAGTTTGGGAGTGTTTGATTTTGATTTTGAGAAAGGTGGAAATATAAAAGAAATATATGTTGAGTGTATAAAATGAAGTATATGGTTGGTGTTTTTATAGTGTAAAAGTGACCGTTGGGATAGCCGTTGGAATTTTTTTATTTTACTAACGGCTAAAAATTTGGGCAAGTTTTTGGGCGAAGGTGTACGATGCTCGTTGGGAGCTCTCTCATGATAGTTTCATTCGTGCTCTTCGAATAATCGAATTATTTTATCTGTATTATTCTGTAATGATGAAAACTTGATTTATCAGCTCATATTCGTCAAGAAAAACATATTTATTGTTAGCCATGACGACCTCACTCAAATTTCGGGATGAAATTTCTTTAACGGGTAGGTACTGTGATGACCCGGGAATTTCCGACCAAATTTAAACTTTAATCTTTATATGTTTCCGACATGATAAGCAAATTCTGTAATATTGAGTCTCAAAAGTTTTGAAACTATATTCATGTAATCAATCACCCTTGACTGTGCTCGACGATTCACGAACAACTATTTGTAAATAGATACATATTTTTGTGTGTGAATGTAAATGTATATAAATACTACCTAGAAATATATAAAATTATATTAAATCTACTTGTTTAAAAATATATAATACTTAGATATGAAACTTGATTTACACAACTATTGTTATTGATATTATTATCATGATTAATTAATTTTGTTATTAGTTTCATTAATATTAATAAAATTAATATTAAATAATAATGTTTATATAATTAATATTATTATGATCTTTACATAATATAAATACAGATACATTTAAATAGGTATATTTATTCAAATTACAGATATAGATATATGGATAAATACTTGTATACGTTACAGATAAATAAATATATACAAATTTTTACAGCATATGTGAGTTTGTTTTCAATCCTTTTTAAACCTGTAGACGATTGATACCATATGTCTTAAAAAAAAAATGTTTTCTATTATTATCCATAGTACAAATCAGATAAATATTTGATTCGTTTATATTTTAACTTTATTGTTAAGTCCTTTTCCCCTTTGTCTGATTATGAAAATGAAACCCATATATCATATTTAATTGAGGAATTCAGTTGATTGGTATATCATTCAAACTATTACTGCTTTTATAAATCACAAACACCCTTTCTCATCTAACAGTTGAAAACAAAGCCAACCACCCTCAATTATTACTAATCGTATCATCTTGTATTTGTTATTGATTGAATCAGTTTATTGATCAAAAACCAAAACCATGAACCTCACTACCTTACCATGAACAAACCCACTTAAATTTCTCTTCGTGTTCTTGCTAGATGAAACAAACCCACCAACTACTGCCAATTTTGTTTTCGATATTCAAGGATACCACCCATTTGAACTTTATAAATATATACATGCATCATCTTTCTTTTATTTCTTTGAAACTACTAACCATCACCATTGTTAACCATCTCACTGTTTCTCTTTATTGTACATCCGAGAGCCACCCTTGTTAATCACCAAGACCACCAAGGCAGAATCGTAATTGCTGATGATGTGTTTATTTACTGTTTTTGTTTATGGGTCTGTCCGAAGCCAAAGAGACCCTTGTTATGTCCCTGCTACTCGATGCTAGATTTATGTTTCTATAAACCAAACACCTTAACCTGCAAATCATATGATATTTAATGTTTTCTGTCCACACACCTTCGATACCACCTTTCTCCTTGTGATATTCGATCAAACCCAAACAACCACCATGAATACCAATTTTCTGTTTCCTGTTCAGCCTCGAACCAACCATCGTTGATCACCACGATCTCTCTCTCTCTTGAACTCCGAAGTAAACCACTTATATAGCCTACTACTACATCTATTTATCTATTACAATCAAAAAATCACCAACTCCTTGTACTATTGTAACTGAAATTGTTTCTGTTTTCCGTCCATAACAATCACCACCCACAACAATTGAACCATCAAGAACATCACCAACTTCTATATTTTGTTGTTGCCGTTACTATCTGCTTCTGTTTTCACACAGCACCCCAAAGATTTAAGCCACCTTCACTACCATCATGTTGCCACCCATACTGCTGCAACTGCGTTTCTTTTTTTTTTTCCTTCCTTCTGTTTTCACGAACCACAAACAACACCCTTATCGAAACCCATTTGATAGATATTAAAGATGATAACATTGTTGCTGTTACTGTTAGCTAAAAAGAAAAGGACACAAATCGCATGCCTAGGATCTTCTTTAAAGTATAATTATTTATATTATTATTGTTATAATCGAAGGGAATGTCGACAGGAAACTATAAGTTTAATTGCTATTGGGTTAGAGTGTTAGTAGGCTAGCTAAGTGGGCTTAGATAATTAAGTTTTTGGGCTGTGATCCAGCTTCCTCACTTCTGTGAACTGAACGAATGATGAAGATAATTGGGTTTTAATTGAAGAAGAAAACAGAAGAATATAGGCTAAATAGATTTAGACTGTAGATTAAATCAGAAAAGTTTGGAAAGAGGAATGGTTTAGTGGTGTGTTGGGTGTAACGTGAGGTCGTGGGTTCGAAACCAGGGAGCTTCAAAATATTTTTTTTCAATAAAAACTACCTTAAGAGTGTGGGTCTGTTGGGCCGAACTCCTGATGGGCCTTGAATCGAGTTTTTGGCTTGGAAATTAATTTTTGTTATTGAGCGTTTATGTTAAATGAAGAAGAAGAAGAAACAGTACGGTTATATTGTTATTAGATGGGTTTGACTCCAGAAAAACGACCTTGGTCGAGTGGTTAAGGATGTCAGCAAAGTAGCTTGAGGTCTTGAGTTCGAGTCCCGTTCAGGGCATATCTTTTTAGGAAAAAGCCTTTAAAGGGGTATACACTCTTCTTTTTATTACTTTTATTATTATTATTATTATTATTATTATTATTATCATCATTATTATTATTATTATTATTATTATTACTATTATTATTATTATTATGATTATTATTATTATCATTATTAAGAAAAACAATACAATCTATTAATATTATCCTTATTAATAAAGCTATTATTATTATCATTAGTAAATCATTAATACCAAAATTATCATTTTTAACAAATAAATATTTTATACCTAAAAACACACTTATTACATATAATATAATTATATTGATATTTCATATAACTATATATCTAGTATATTAACATTATTTATATAAATACGTATATATAGCAAACTATTGATTTTAAACACTAAACAATTATATATATAAACATGGACATATTAATATAACTATATAAGTATTAATCATTTTGAATATATACATAAATTAAATATATATATATATATATATATATATATATATATATATATATATATATATATATATATATATATATATATATAATATATAAATTAAGATATAATAAATAAATTTGTTCAGTTACGATTATAGGTTTTAATATATATATATATATATATATATATATATATATATATATATATATATACAAATGATATAGGTTCGTGAATCCAAGGTCAACCCTACACTTGTTAAATGACGTCATATGTATTTTTACTACAAAATACAGTATGGTGAGTTCATTTGCTCCCTTTTTACTCATTACATTTTTGGGCTGAGAATACATGCAAATGCTATATTTACCGTTTTACAATATTTATATGCGTGAGTTTCATTTGCCTTTTTACCCTTTACATTTTTGGGCTGAGAATACATGCGCAACTTTTATAACTGTTTTACGAAATAGACACAAGTAATCGAACTGCATTCTATGATAGAATTATCTGGGGTTAGGATTGGTTATTATGGCACGTATTATCACTGGTTTATTTCGGTTAGAGAGAATGAGCTCCCGAGTTGAATGAATGGTTTTATATTTTGGCACCAGTTGTCCTATATTTTATATACATGTGTTCAGCCGTGGGGGAGTAAAGACCGGCACAGAGGTTCTATACTTTGAAGAAACATGTATTCAGCCGTGGGGTGAAAGACCGGCACAGATGGTTACTATTATATTTTGGAATTCTCACCAGGTGTTCTTCATATGAATGATATTTTGTTTGTGCAGTTGGAATGGGACTTCTGCACGATTTTATAATACTTAAAATCTTGTGGTCTATTAAAATGATGAAATGAAATGATTACTATAAACTAATGAACTCACCAACCTTTTGGTTGACACTTTAAAGCATGTTTATTCTCAGGTTTGAAAGAAATCTTCTGTTGTGCATTAGCTCGTTTTAAAGAAATTACTTGGAGTCATTCATGACATATTTCAAAAGACGTTGCATTCGAGTTGTTGAAGTTCATTAGAGATTATTATTAAGTAAATGACGGATTAGGTCATTTAAAGTTTGGATATTATGAAATGGTATGCATACCTGTCAACTTTCGATGAAATGAAAGGTTGTCTTTTAAAAACGAATGCAATGTTTGTAAAATGTATTATATAGAGGTCAAGTACCTCGCGATGTAACCAACTATTATGGATCATTTATAATCGATATGGACTTCGTCCAGATGGATTAGGATGGGTCCTTTCATCACATATTTCTGTAACAAATAATTGAAGATACTTTTGCTTTGGACTAAACTAAACAGTTTTACCCGATTTACTGTAAGAAAGATGGATCTACACGATGAATCAATTCCATCGTTAAAAGGAAGTAAAGTCTTCCGAAAAAGAAACGCGCTTCTTGATTTAGGTCATGAAGTTGTCGTCCAGACCAGCTGTAGGTTGACGAAAAATCTAGAAAAGTCATCTCTAAAATCAGCAGGAAATCCACGGACCTCAGAATCAAACAGGGTCTCCAAGTGGTCAGACTTATCCTAACCATGAGAGGATCTGTCTTATAAAATGGGGAGGACGCCGTGCAAATTAGCTGGATAAGACTAATGAATCAGATCCCCAGAAAGGATAATCTCCTTTAAAGATCAAAAATCAGCTTTTAAGACTGATATTACTC
Organism: Rutidosis leptorrhynchoides; assembly: GCF_046630445.1. Lineage (NCBI taxonomy): Eukaryota > Viridiplantae > Streptophyta > Magnoliopsida > Asterales > Asteraceae > Rutidosis > Rutidosis leptorrhynchoides. The sequence goes on from NC_092341.1 coordinate 335,421,406, forward strand.
AATCCTTGAGATTGAACTTAAAGATTGAGAATTACAAACTCATGGAATTCGATGATATCTAAACTTGAGCTGAACGAGAAAATATTTTGATCAAAATTACAAACCGATTTGTTTTCTGAAAACCCATTTTCAATGCGTTCATTACCATTGAACGTAAAATCCTAGGAATTCACCTGGAATTCATTAGGTCACCTGAACCAATTCGGGTGTCAACCGTAAGAATGGTGGTTGCATAGCATGGTCAAAGACAGGACCTTGTGCCAGACCGAAAAATTATAAGGGTGAGCTTTACTATTACTCCTACAAAGGATAGTAATTGCATCCGATACGTTATAGACCATAATTAAAAGCATGTCAGGGGACATTGCCTTAACAGTTGCTTGTTCAACGCTTTCCTTTACAACCGGATGGTAGTTTACCGAAAGGTAATATACGGAGCAAGTATACTGGACGTGTTGCTTTCCCAATACAAGGTTAGCAAGTGGGTGACACAAAACCGGAAGTTTTGAGCTAAAATTTTCAAATCTGAAACCCACCAAACTCACAAAAAGAATTTGCAAACACCAGTGAAGGGTTATTCCGGAAAACTTATCTAGGGTAAAAGCTAGATTTAATTTTCAAAAGATCAAATGTTTTCATAAAGATCCAATTTCCTTAATGGATCTAAATTTTATAGTCATGTGGGACTGTAAACCACATCGTTACTACCATTGTTTATACCGCCGTATAGAAATCACTGATGTACAAAGTGTGAAGAATAAAGAAGTGATTCTAGTATATTTCAAGACTATATTGCTTGAGGACAAGCAACACTCAAGTGTGGGAATATTTGATAATGCTAAAAATGAACATATATTTCATAGCATTATCCCTCAAGAAAGACAAGCTTTTAGTTGCAATTGTTCTATTTACAAGTGATATTCGTTTAAATAATAAAAGGTGAAGACAAAAGACAGATTCGACGAATTGAAGACGCAAATGACCAAAAAGCTCAAAAGTACAAAGTACAATCAAAGAGGTTCCAATTATTGATGAGAAACGTCTCAAAATTACAAAAGAACAAGATTCAAAACACAAAGTACAAGATATTAAATTATACGCAAGGACGTTCGAAAATCCGGAACCGGGACCAGAGTCAACTCTCAACGCTCGACGCAACAGACTAAAAATTACAAGTCAACTATGCACATGAATATAATATAATATATAATTAATTCTTAAAATTAATTTATATATTATATTATATTATATAAACCGTCGGCAGAAGAAAACAACAACATGTGAGCCTCCCCAGTTGGCCATGCGATCGCATGAGCTGGAGGAGCAAAACTCATGCGATCGCATGAGCTCCTTTTCCAGCTCACAGGCCTATAAATTCACGTGTTTGGTTCAGTTTAAGATATCCATCCATCCAACTCTCTCAACGTATATATATATATATATATATATATATATATATATATATATATATATATATATATATATATATATATATATATATATATATATATATATATATATATATATATATATATTATAATTTTAATTTTAATTTTAATTTCCAATAATAAGGGTATGTTAGCGAATGTTGTAAGGGGGTAAGTCGAAATTCTGTCCGTGTAACGCTACGCTATTTTTAATCATTGTAAGTTATGTTCAACCTTTTTACATTAATGTCTCGTAGCTAAGTTATTATTATGCTTATTTAAAACGAAGTAATCATGATATTGGGCTAATTACTAAAAATGGGTAATTGGGCTTTGTACCATAATTGGGGTTTGGACAAAAGAACGACACTTGTGGAAATTAGACTATGGGCCATTAATGGTGTTTATATTTGTTTAACTAAATGATAGTTTGTTAATTTTAATATAAAGATTTACAATTGGACGTACCTATAAATAACCATATACACTCGATCAGACACGATGAGCGGGATATTTATATGTACGAATAATCGTTCATTTAACCGGACACGGGAATGGATTAATAGTTAATAGATTTATTAAAACAAGGGTGAAATTATGTACAAGGACACTTGGCGTAATTGTTAACAAAGTATTAAAACCTTGGGTTACACGCAGTCGATATCCTGGTGTAATTATTAAACAAAGTATTAAAACCTTGTTACAGTTTAAGTCCCCAATTAGTTGGAATATTTGACTTCGGGTATAAGGATAATTTGACAAGGACACTCGCACTTTATATTTATGACTGATGGACTGTTATGGACAAAAACCAGACGGACATATTAAATAATCCAGGACAAAGAACAATTAACCCATGGGAATAAACTAAAATCAACACGTCAAACATCATGATTACGGAAGTTTAAATAAGCATAATTTCTTTATTTACATATTTAATTGCACTTCTAATTATTGCACTTTTATTTATTGTTATTGTATTTAATTGCACTTTTATTTATTGTCATTGTATTTAATTGCACTTTTAATTATCGTACTTTTTAATTATCGTAATTTTATTTTATCGTAATTTTATTTATCGCAATTTCATTATCATTATTTAATTTACGCTTTAAATTAAGTCTTTTATTTATTTAATATTTTACATTAGGTTTTAACTGCGACTAAAGTTTTAAAAATCGACAAACCGGTCATTAAACGGTAAAAACCCCCTTTTTATAATAATAATATTACTTATATATATTTGTATTTTTATAAATTAAAACTAATATAGCGTTAAGCTTTGTTTAAAATATTTCCCTGTGGAACGAACCGGACTTACTAAAAACTACACTAATGTACGATTAGGTACACTGCCTATAAGTGTTGTAGCACGGTTTAAGTATATCCATTCTATAAATAAATAAATATCTTGTGTAAAATTGTATCATATTTAATAGTATTTCCTAGTAAAATATAAGCTATTCCGTACCCCCACGCTACGACATCAACCATGTACGGGTAGGAGGACATGGCCCATGTCCGTGGTTGAGGATATAGCCTATGTTCGGGTTAGAGGACATGGCCCATGTCCAGGTTAGAGGACATAGCCCATTTTTGGGGTGGAGGACATGGCCCATGTCCGAGGTGGAGGACATAGCCCATGTCGAGGTTGGTGGACATGGCAGTTGAGGAGATGGCCCATGAACGGGGTTCAAGACATGGCCCATGTCCGCGGTGGAGGACATGGGCCATGTCCAGGTTGGTAGACATGGTCCATGTTTAGGGTTGAGGAAATGGTCCAAGTACGGGGTTGAGAACATGGCCCATGTCTGCTGTGGAGGACATGGTCCATGTCCGCGGTGGAGAACATAACCCTTATTCAGGTTCATGGAGATGGCCCATGTCCGGGATGAAGGACATGGCCCATGTCCATGTTGGAGGACATGTCCCATGTTCATGGTGGAGGACATGGCCTATGTTCAGGTTGGAGAACATGGCACATATTCTGGTTAGAGGACTTGGCCCGTGTTCGGGGTGGAGGTCATGGCCCATATCCGAGTTGGAGGACATGGCCCATGTCCGAGGTGGAGGATATGCCCATGTCCAGGTTGGTGGACATGGCCAATGTCCGGGATTGAGGAAACGGCCCATGTCTGGGGTTGATGACATAGCCCATGTCCGCAGTATAAGATATGTCCCATATCCGCGGTGGAGGATATGGCCCATGTTCGGGTTGGTGGACATTGTCCATGTCCGGGATGGAGAACATGGCCCATGTACGGGTTGGACATGGCCCATATCCATCGTGGAGGACATAGCCTATGTCTGGGATGGAGGACATGGCCCATGTTGAGGTTGGAGGACATGGCCCATGTCCGAGGTGGAGGATATGACCCATGTACGGGGCGGAGGACATGGCCCATGTCCGAGGTGAAGGACATGACCCATGTCCGGGGTAGAGGACATGGACCATATTCGGGGTGGAGGACATGGCCCATGTCCGAGTTAGAGGACATCTCCATGTCTGAGGTCGAGGACATAACCCATGTTCGAGGTCGAGGACATAGCCCATGTCCGAGGCCAAGGACATGGCCCATGTCTGAAGCGAAGGACATAGCCCATGTCCGAGGTGGAGGACATGGCCCATGTCGCGTTGGAGGACATGGCCCATGTCCAGGTTAGAGGACATGGCCCATGTCCAGGGTAGAGGACATGGCCCATGTTCGGGTTGGAGGACAAGGCCCATGTGCTGGTTGGAGGACATGGCCTATGTCCGGGTTGGAGGACATGGCCCATGTCCGGGATATAGGACATGGCCATGTTCGGGTTGGAGGACATGCCCCATGTCTGAGGTTGGAGGTCATGCCCCATGTCTGAGGTTGAGGACATGGCCCATGTCCTCAGTGGAGGACATGGCCCATGTTCGGGTTGGAGGACATGCCCCATGTCCTGGATAGAGGACATGGCCATGTTCGGGTTGGAGTACATGCCTCATGTCCGGGTTGGAGGACATGGCCCATATCTAGGGTTGAGGATATGGCCCATGTCTCTGGTGGAGGACATGGACCACGTACGGGATGGAGGACATTGCCCATGTCTGGGGTGGAGGACATGGCCCATGTCCAAGGTGGAGGAATTTGCCATGTTAGAGGTGGAGGACATGGCCCATGTCGAGGTTGGTGGACATGGCGGTTAAGGAGATGGCCCATTTACGGGGTTCAGGACATAGCCCATGTCCACGGTAGAGGACATGGGCCATGTCCTGGTTGGTAGACATGGCCCTTTTCCGGGGTTGAGGAATTAGCCCAAGTACGGGGTTGAGAACATGGCCCATGTCCGCTGTGGAGGACATGGCCCCATGTCCGCGGTGGAGGACATAACCCTTGTCCAGGTTCGTGGAGATGGCTCATGTCGGGATGGAGGACATAGCCCATGTCCATGTTGGAGGACATGTCCCATATTCATGGTGGAGGACATGGCCCATGTTCGAGGTGGAGGTCATGGCCCATGTCCGAGGTGGAGGACATGACCCATGTTCGAGTTGGAGGATATGGCCCATCTCTGGGGTGGAGGACATGGCACATGTCCGAGGTGGAGGAATGGGCCATGTTCGAGGTAGAGGACATGACCCATGTGCAGGTTGGTAGACATTGCCCATGTCCGGGGTTGAGGAAACGCCCCATGTCCACAGTATAAGACATGTCCCATGTCCGCGGTGGAGGACATGGACCATGTTCGGGTTGGTGGACATTGTCCATGTCCGGGATGGAGGACATGGCCTATGTACGGGTTGGGGACATGCCCCATATCCATGTTGGAAGACATGGCCCATATCCATGGTGGAGGACATGGCCTATGTCCGGGATAGAGGACATGGCCCATGTTGGGGTTTGAGGGCATGGCCCATGTCCGGGGTGGATGACATGACCCATGTCCGGGGCGGAGGACATGGCGCATGTTCGAGGCGGAGGACATGACCCATGTCTGGGGTAGAGGACATGGCCCATGTCCGGGGTGGATGACATGCCCATGTCCGAGTTAGAGGACATTGCCCATGTCTGCGGTCGAGGACATGACTTATGTCTGAGGTTGAGGATATAGCCAATGTCCGAGGCCAAGGACATGGCCCATGTCCGAAGCGGAGGACATAGCACATGTCCAAGGCAGTGGATATGGCCCATGTCACGTTGGAGGACATGGCCCATGTCCAGGTTGGAGGACATAGCCAATGTCGAGGGTAGAGGACATGACCCATGTCCGGGTTGGAGGACAAGGCCCATGTCTTGGTTGGAGGACATGGCCTATGTCCGGGTTGGAGGACATGGCCCATGTCCGGGATGGAGGACATAGCCTATGTCCGGGATGGAGGACATAGCCATGTTCGGGTTGGAGGACATGCCCCATGTCCGGGATGGAGGACATGGCCATGTTCGGGTCGGAGGACATGCCTCATGTCCGGGTTGGAGGACATGCCCCATGTCCAGGGTAGAGGACATGGCCCATATCCAGAGTGGAGGACATGGCCCATGTATGTGGTGGAGAACATGGCCCATGTCCGAGGTATTTCTGAGGTGGAGGATATAGCCCATGTCTGGGTTGGATGATATGGCCCATGTCCGTAGTGGAGGACATGCCTCATGTCTGGGTTGGAGGACATGGGCCATGTTAGTGGTGGAGGACATGGCCCATGTCTGGGAGGAGAACATGGCCCATTTAGAGGACATGGCCCATGTCCGGGGTGGAGGACATCTGCCATGTCCGATGAGGAGGACATGGCCCTTATTCGGGTTAGAGGACATGGCCCATTTTCGGGTTGTCGGACATGGCCCATGTCCGGGGTGGAGGACATGACCCATGTTCTGGGTGGAGGAATAGGCCATGTCCGAGGTAGAGGACATGACCCATATCCAGGTTGGAGGACATGGCTCATGTTCGGGGTTGAGGACATGGCCCATGTCCGGTGTTGAGAACATAGCCCATGTCCGAGATGGAGGACATGACCCATGTCTGAGTTGGAGGACATGGCCCATGTCCAAATTGGAAGACATGGTCCATGTCCACGGTGGAGGACATGGCCCATGTCCGAGGTGGAGGACATGCCCCATGTCCAAGGTGGAGGACATGCCCCATGTCCGGGTTAGAGAACATGGCCCATGTCCGGGTTGGAAGACATAGCCCATGTTCGGGTTGAAGGACATGGCCCATGTCCGTGGTTGAGTACATGGCCCATGTCCTTAGAGGAGGACATGGCCTATGTCCGGGGTGGAGGACATGGCCCATGTTTGGGTTGGAGGACATGTCCCATGTTCGGGTTGGAGGACATGGCCCATGTTCGGGTTGAAGGACATGGCCCATGTCTCTGGTGGAGGACATGACCCATGTCCGGGATGGAGGACATGGCCCATGTCCGGGTTGGAGGATATGGCCCATGTCCGGGGTGGAGGACATGAACCATGTCCGAAGTGGAGGACATGGCCCATATCCAGGTTAGAGGGAATGACCCATGTTCGGGGTGGAGGGCATGGCCCATGTTCGGGGTGGAGGAATAGCCTATGTCCTCGGTGGCGGACATGGCCCATGTCGGCAGTGGTAGATATAGCCCATGTCCGCGGTGGATGACATGGCCCATGTCTGTGGTGGAGGACATAGCCCTTGTTCGAGTTAGAGGACATTGCCCATATCTGAGTTGGAGGACATCGACCATGTTTGAGATGGAGGACATGGCCCATGTCCGAGATGGAGGACAATGTCCATGTCCGAGTTGGAGGACATGGCCCTTATTTGAGGTGAAGGACATAGCCCATGTCCGCGGTGGAGGGCATGGCACATGTCCGGCTTGGAGGACATGCCCCATGTCCAGGGTAAAGGACATGGCCCATGTCCGGGGTGGAGGACATGGCCCATGTCCGCGTTGGAGAACATGACCCATGTCTGAGATGGAGGACATGGAACATGTCCGAGATGGAAAACCTGACACCAGCATACCGCATATGCCATTGGTTTGTTAGTCATTGTGTACTTTTTCTTGTATGAGTAATGAAGAACTAAATGAGAAATTTTGTAGGTTTTTTACCAACGGAAAGAAATGGGATTGTGTCAACTTCGTTCCTTCAGATTTCTATTTTTTCAAAATTTCTGCTTTGTTATTCCCATCATCCGGTGGTTTTCAGGATGATCCCAGAGTTAGGAATTCTTGAAGGTGGTCCAGTGCTTTTATGGAAATCCGGAGTACGGTCAGACGTCTTTATAAACTCGAATGTTCCGAGGTAGAGGACATGGCCCATGTTCGGGTTGGATGACTTGGCCCATGTTCGGGTTGGAGGACATGCCCCATGTCCATGGTGGAGGACATGGCCCATGTCCGCAGTGGAGGACATGCCCCATGTCTGTAGTGGAGGACATAGCCCATGTCCCAGTGGAGGACATGGCCCATGTCCGCGGTAGAGGACATGGCCTATGTCCGCAGTGGAGGACATGGCTCATGTCCGAGTTGGAGGACATTCCCATGTCCGAGTTAAAGGACATGGACTATGTCCAAGTTTGAGGACATGGCCCATGTCCCGAGATAGAGGACATGGCCCATGTCCGAGATGGGGGACATGACCATGTTCGAGTTAGAGGACATGGCCCATGTCCGAGGTGGAGGACATGCCCCATGTCTGGATTGGAGGACATGCCCCATGTCCAGGGTGGAGGACATGGCCCATGTTCGGGGTGGAGGACATGGCACATGTCTGCAGTGGAGGACATAACCTATGTCCGAGTGGAGGATATGGCCCATGTCCGTGGTGGAGTAAATGACCCATGTACGGGTTGGAAGACATGGACCATGTTCGGGTTGCAGGACATGGCCCATGTCTGGGTTAGACGATATGGGCCATGTACAGGGTGGAGGAATGGGCCATGTCTGAGGTGGAGGAATGGGCCATGGCTAGGTTGGAGGACATGGCCCATGTCCGGGTTGGAGGACATGGCCCATGTCCGAGGAGGAGGACATGGGCCATGTTCGACGTGAAGGAATGGGTCATGTCCGAGGTGGAGAACATGGACATGGCCTATGTCCTAGATGGAGGATATGGCCCATGTCCGAGTTGGAGACGTGGCCCATGTTTTAGATGGAGGACATGACCCATGTCCGAGTTGGAGGACATGGCCCATGTCCGAGATGGAGGACATGACCCATGTCCGAGATTGAGGACATGCCCCATGCCGGGTTGGAGGACATGCCCCATTTCCAGGGTGGAGGACATGGCCCATGTGCAGAGTAGAGGTCATGTCCCATGTCTTGGGTGGAGAACATGGCCCATGTTTGCGGTGGAGGACATGGCTCATGTCCGAGGTGGAGTACATAGCCCATGTCCAAGTTTGAGGACATGGCCCATGTCCATGGTGGAGGACATGGCTCATGTCCGAGTTGGAGGACATGACCCATGTTTGGGTCGGAGGACATGGCCCATGTTCGGGTTGGAGGACATAGCCCATGTCCAAGTTGGAGGACATGACCCATGTCCGGGGTGGAGAACATGGCCCATGTCCGAGGTGGAGGACATGTCCCATGTTCGGGGTGGATGACATGGCTCATGTCCGAGTTGGAGGACATGAGCCATGTCCGGGTTGGAGGACATGGGCTATGTCTGGGGTGGAGGACTTAGCCCATGTCCGGGTTGGAGGACATGAGCCATGTCCGAGGAGTAGGACTTGGGCCAATGACCCATCTAACTCAAAATATTAATTTCGACAAAACGAGTGTTAGTACCAAACAAAAGACGAGCATGGTGTTTAGGGTTAAGCTACCTAACTTAGGTCGAAATCCAAAAGCAATGTCTTCTAAAGTAACTCGTAGTAGTCCACTAGTCCCCGTACCTACCCTTGCCACCTCCACCTTCGGAATCTATAAAAATGTAGACAACGAGAGGGTAAGCTATAAAGCTTAGTGAATGTATACATAATATATCAATACATATGCATTGAATAAATACGTATCACCAACAACTAGGGGTGTAAACGAGCCGAGCCCAAGCTCGACTAGGCTCGAGCTCGGCTCGTTCGATTTTTACTGAGCTCGAGCTCGGCTCGATTTGAGCCTTGAATATTAAGCTCGAGCTCGGCTCTTCTGAATTTATGCAAGATCGATCTCGGCTCGAGCTTGGCGCGTTCAATCAAAAATAGTACTTTATTATTAATATTTTATTTGTATAATTTTTTATTAATTTTTTATTTAAATTATTGAACATCTTTATATTATATATGATTCAATCTATTATGTATTTATATATAAAATTGTAACTATTTTGTAATTATTTAGTATATTATTAATTTGAAATAATAAATAATGCATATAAATGAAAAGCTCGTTTAGGCTCTCGAGCTTGTTTGAGCTTGATATAAGAAGCTCGAGGTCGAGGTCATTTAGTAATCGATCCTAAAAACATGTTCAAGCTCGGGCTCGAGCTCGTTTAGGCTCGGCTCGAATCGAGTTTTTAACGAGTCAACTCGAGTAGCTCGCGAGTAGCCCGGCTCATTTACAGCCCTACCAACAACAAATGTTAAACATATACCATGCCCATGTATAACTAAGCAAGCTATACGCAACATACCTCCATGTCAAGCCCAAAAGATTATATACAAACGCAATAATATATATACCAATATACACAAGTACACCAAGGTTAATGTGATGACCCGGAAAATTTCGACTTATTTTGAACCAAATTCTCGATATGATTTAATGTTTCCGACACGATAAGCAAAGTCTGTAAAACTGAATCTCAAAATTTTTAAACTATTCAATTACCCATCGACTGTTCTCGACGATTCGCGAACAATTATATGTAAAAAGATACATATATACACTATAACTTGAAAGCGTAACGAAGTATTAACAATATGATACTGTGCATAAAACTTATTGGTTTAAATATCTATTTGAATATATATGATAAGTTGGAATAGTAATTGTATGAATAACTTGCGATGTGTATTTAAAACGTGTTTATGAATATTAACTTGGTTATTAAACGTTTTGATTTAAAATAATATTATTAAATATACTTTGATAGATAACGAGATGATGATTTATAGAAGTAAATGACCAAAACACTTTAATGTATAGGTTATATTTTGAGTGATATAGTTTATGGATAGTTAAGTCTATATTTTGACAAAGGTACGAGTCACGAAAGGTAAAGTGCCAGTTTTCTCAGTGTACGAAAGGACGTTCGAAAAACCGGAACCGGGACATAAGTCGAGTGATGACGTACGACTTATCGGAACAAAAATTACAAGTCAACTAGACAAGAGAATATAATATATTATATAATTAATTAATTTAAATTATATATATTATATTTAATTATGTCGACAAGCAAAACAACAAAAAAATTGTGAGCTAGATTTTGGGGCCATGCGATCGCATGGGAAATAGGCATAAAACTCATGCGATCGCATGGGGTCAGATTTCAGGAAAGGTCTATAAATTGAATTCGTTTTTGCTCGATTACATACACACATATCCTCACATCCCTCTGCTCTCTTTATATATATATTATTTTTATTATTATTATTATTATTATTATTATTATTATTATTATTATTATTATTATTATTATTAATTAATATTATAATTAATCTTAATACTATTAGTAGTATTATTATTAATTAATATTATACATAAAATACTACGTCGAGGTCATGAGCGTGTCACTTCAAAACAAGCTTTTCGAATGGGATAGAGATAAGGAAATTATGGGTTATAGCTATGGAGGTTATGGGTAATATTTGTGGGTATTGTTTGCAAGTCAAATCTAGTGTTTATCATCTCTGTTGCGTCTACGTACTTTCCTGCAATATTGAATCACAATATTGATACGTGAGCATTCATATCTTATCTTTTATATATTAATAGTGTATACATGTCTAGTGCTCGAGTATATATGTTTATGCATGCTTGTATGCTAAATTTCGTCGTTAGATAGTTATGATGAATCACGAATTAAATACATATATTAATGATAAAAGGTATATGATATGCATGTCGTTGGAAAGCTGGCGAAAAATCAATAAATTTTCATTAAAAATCGCGTAATTTCGGTGAACGAATTAAAAGATATGATCAACTGAATTATGATTGACGTTAATTGAAATTGCTTTTGAATCTGCAATTGATATTTAAATAACTTGTTTGTAAGATTGATAAAGTGGATTTTTAAATATTACTAATCGAGTAAATGAATTTCTATATAAGGCACGTCTCGTTTTGTTGAACAATTGTCAAAACTGACTGTTTTATCATATTTTAAAGCCTTATAAAAACTATACTCTAATTTTACAAGTATTGGGAAACTATGTGAAATGTTAAAATGTTTCGATTGCCATGATCATTCAACTATAGTATTGAGTCAGATTAACTTGTTGAAATGACTTTTGATAACTTTTGTATGTCGATCTCGAGCATTAGGATTGTGATACACTATGACCTGACCTAGCTTGATAGAATTTATTGACTGATAATGCTAAAAACGAACATATATTTCATAGCATTATTCCTCAAGAAAGACAAGCTTTTAGTTGCAATTGTTCTATTTACAAGTGATATTCGTTTAAATAATAAAAGGTGAAGACAAAAGACAGATTCGACGAATTGAAGACGCAAACGACCAAAAAGCTCAAAAGTACAAAATACAATCCAAGAGGTTCCAATTATTGATAAGAAACGTCTCGAATTTACAAGAGTACAAGATTCAAAACGCAAAGTACAAGATATTAAATTGTACGCAAGGACGTTCGAAAATCCGGAACCGGGACCAGAGTCAACTCTCAACGCTCGACGCAACGGACTAAAAATTACAAGTCAACTATGCACATAAATATAATATAATATTTAAATAATTCTTATAATTATTTAATATAATATATTATTTATAAAACCGTCGGCAGAAGAAAACAACCAAATATGAGCCTCCCCAGCTGGCCATGCGATCGCATGGCCTGGAAGGCATAAATCCATGCGATCGCATGAGCCCCAGTTCCAGCCCACATGCCTATAAAAATCGAGCTTTGGTGCACCAAAAATATCCATCTATCTTTCTCTTTTCTCCATTCATACGATATATTTATATTTATAATTTATATTTTAATTTTAATTTTAATTATAATTCTAATAATAAGGGTATGTTAGCGAATGTTGTAAGGGTGTAAGTCGAAATTCTGTCCGTGTAACACTACGCTATTTTTAATCATTGTAAGTTATGTTCAACCTTTTTAATTTAATGTCTCGTAGCTAAGTTATTATTATGCTTATTTAAAACGAAGTAATCATGATGTTGGGCTAATTACTAAAATTGGGTAATTAGGCTTTGTACCATAATTGGGGTTTGGACAAAAGAACGACACTTGTGGAATTTAGACTATGGGCTATTAATGGGCTTTATATTTGTTTAACTAAATGATAGTTTGTTAATGTTAATATAAAGATTTACAATTGGGCGTCCCTATAAGTTACCATATACACTCGATCGGACACGATAGGCGGGGTATTTATATGTACGAATAATCGTTCATTTAACCGGACACGGGAATGGATTAATAGCCACTAGAATAATTAAAACAGGGGTGAAATTATGTACAAGGACACTTGGTATAATTGATAACAAAATATTAAAACCTTGGGTTACACTCAGTCGACATCCTGGTGTAATTATTAAACAAAGTATTAAAATCTTGTTACAGTTTAAGTCTCCAATTAGTTGGAATATTTAACTTCGGGTATAAGGATAATTTGACGAGGACACTCGCACTTTATATTTATGACTGATGGACTGTTATGGACAAAAACCAGACGGACATATTAAATAATCCAGGACAAAGGACAATTAACCCATGGGCATAAAACTAAAATCAACACGTCAAACATCATGATTACGGAAGTTTAAATAAGCATAATTCTTTTATTTCATATTTAATTTCCTTTATTTTATATTTAATTGCACTTCTAATTATCGAATTTTTATTGTTATTGTATTTAATTGCACTTTTAATTATCGTACTTTTTAATTATCGCAAGTTTATTTTATCGCATTAATCGCAATTTCATTATCGTTATTTACTTTACGCTTTAATTTAAGTCTTGTATTTATTTTTTATTTTACATTTGGTATTAACTGCGACTAAAGTTTTAAAATCGACAAACCAGTCATTAAACGGTAAAAACCCCCCTTTATAATAATAATATTACTTATATATATATTTGTATTTTTATAAAAGTAAACTAATATAGCGTTAAGCTTTGTTTAAAGATTTCCCTGTGGAACGAACCGGACTTACTAAAAACTACACTACTGTACGATTATGTACACTGCCTATAAGTGTTGTAGCAAGGTTTAAGTATATCCATTCTCTAAATAAATAAATATCTTGTATAAAATTGTATCGTATTTAATAGTATTTCCTGTAAAAATATAAGCTATTTTATATACACCTCGCGAGACATCAAGTTATTTTTTGCGCCGCTGCCGGGGAACTCTTAAACGCCGGAAGCGCAACGCTAATATAAAAAAAATGATTTTTAGTTTACTTTTATTAAAATTCGTTTTTATAAAAATACGTTTTAAATATTCGAAAATATAAAAAGAAAAACAAAAATATAAATATTTTTAGGAGTTTGATAAATATTTAAGTTTTATAAAGTTTCTTTATTTCCATTTTTTTTTAGTTTGTAAAAATATAAGTTTTATTTAATTAATAAATATATTTTATATTTTACAGCAAAAACAGAAAAACAAAATTAATTAATTTGGCCCGAACACTGTAGCAGCCCAGCTCTTGGCCCGAAACCCTAGCCCATGCGATCGCATGGCTGGGCAACTGAGGACTCATGCGATCGCATGAGCCCATCTGACACGCCAGACTGCAACTGCATTAATTACGGATAATAATAATAATTATTATATTTAAACCCTAATTAGGGTTATATATAATAACTATTAATTTAGTTTTTATTATTAATTTGTATTTTTAGTTTAATTAGTTTATTTAAATTGTAAAATTAATAGTTTTATTAAATAAATAATATAAAAATAATATTTTTATAAAAATTGTACTTTTTACAACTTTTTATATATTTTTATATTTTGTCCCTTTTTAATCGTTTTAGCGTAATATTTGTATTTTTCGCTCATATTTAGTTTTAATTCATAGTTTTTGCCATAATTATTTTTACTTCTAGATTTTTAGGCTTTGCCGTAGAATTCCTTAAGTGCTTTTTCTTTAGACTAAGATTTAAGTGCTTTAGAATTTTGCGACGCCTTTTTAAGTTTTAGTTTCTTTTTAAGTTATTTCCATTTGGGATTTAGTTTTTCCTGTAAGCTTTAATATTTTTAGACACCTTTTACTATGTATCAATTATCATTCCAATTAGTAATCTCAATTTGCGATTATAATTTTAAGTTAGTTGTAATAATAAGGTTAGGTTAGTCAAGTGTTTTAAGTTTTATAAGTTTCTTTTATTTTTCCGTCGCCTTTTATCTTTCTTTCTTATTTTTCTTTTTCGATCTTTTTCCGACGAACTCTTTTTCTTTCTTATTTCTCGCTATTCTAGTTTTAGGACATAGATTTTTATTCTACTTCTTATCTAAATTTCTTAAAATTACGAAAATTTATTTTAAGTAGTTAAATTGATAGACATCAAAATTTTCTGGTTCGTAGTAATAGTTGGATTTGTACGTGGATCGGGTTATTGGAGCCAAACAGTCCTCAATTATATTGAGACCAAACGAATCCTGCCCCTCTGCTGCATCTTTTGGCTATTCGAAACGTGGGCAAAATCAAAAAAGTCTATTGATTGGATAACTTATTATAATTTTTCTTTCCTTTTAAAAACTAATAGGATATTCAGTGAATGCACCGAGCAAGACGTTCACCACCTTTTGTACGTTCATCACCTGTAACTAGATCAAGACATTTAGCAAATATTACCGCCGTTGATTTCTCTTTAGAATCGTCATCCAGTCGACCAAGTACTTCAGTTCAAATTCTCGATAATCCATTTTTTGAACCCGACCTCACAATTGAGAATCCGGAGAATATTCAGGAACGGTTCGTAGATCCTGAACCACTAAACTTTCCTCCGGAACCACCAATCATTCAAACAGAGATTGATGAGGAACGAACCATTAAATCAGAATCCTCTAGTGATTCCGATTCAACAAATTCAATTATGGAGAATCTGGAACCTTTAAGTATGAAAGACCGAATGAGAGCTAAACGCACTGGCCAAGGTCACGCAATAACTCATCCAGACATTAATGCGCCAGATTATGAAATCAAAGGACAAATTCTACACATGGTGACTAATCAATGCCAATTTAGTGGTGCGCCGAAGGAAGATCCAAATGAACATCTACGTACCTTTAATAGGATCTGCACACTATTTAAAATCCGAGAAGTAGAGGATGAACAGATATATCTCATGTTATTTCCCTGGACTTTAAAGGGAGAAGCCAAAGATTGGTTAGAATCATTACCTGAAGGGGCGATTGATACATGGGACGTTTTAGTTGAAAAATTTCTTAAACAATTCTTTCCTGCATCTAAAGCCGTAAGACTTCAAGCAGAAATTGTTACGTTTACACAGAAGCCAAATGAAACTCTATATGAGGCGTGGACTAGATATGGAAAGTTATTAAGAGGATGTCCGCAACATGGTTTAGACACCTGTCAAATAGTACAAATATTCTACCAAGGATGCGACATCACTACAAGGAAAGACATAGATATAGCAGCTGGTGGTTCTATTATGAAGAAAACCGAAACTGATGCTTACAAAATTATTGATAACACTGCTTCCCACTCACATGAGTGGCACCAAGAAAAAGATATCGTTAGATCATCTAAAGCAGCTAGAGCCGATTCTAGCCATGACTTAGATTCCATTTCCGCAAAGATAGATGCTGTGGAGAGACGAATGGAAAAGATGACTAAGGATATTCACTCAATACGAATTAGTTGTGAGCAGTGTGGAGGACCACATTTGACAAAAGATTGTCTCAGTATTGAATTAACAATGGAACAAAGAGAGAATATTTCATACATAAACCAAAGGCCTGGAAATAATTATCAGAATAATTATCAACCGCCAAGACCGATTTACAATCAAAACCAAAATTATAACCGAAATATTCCATACAACAACCAACAAGGTCCTAGCAATCAACAAGTATCCAATAATATTTATAATCAGCAAAGACCTAATTTTCAAAACAAACCACCACAACAAACCGATGATAAAAAGCCGAATTTAGAAGATATGATGACGAAGCTAGTTGAAACTCAAACGCAGTTTTTCACATCTCAGAAACAAACTAATGAACAAAATGCTCAAGCATTTAGAAATCAACAAGCTTCTATTCAAAATCTGGAACCAGAAGTAAGTAACCTAGCAAGGTTAATAGGTGAAAGAAAACCGGGAAGTCTACCTAGTGATACAAATGCTAACCCCCGGAATGAAACAGCTAAAGCCATTACCACAAGAAGTGGTGCAACACTTAAACCACCTGAAATACCTGTAACTTCTGATGAAGCTATTCCTACTCCACAAGAACCACAACCTGATCAAGATAAGGAAAAAGAACCGGTAGTTGAAAAGGTTAATGAAGATAACACAGTTAAGGCTAAACCTTATGTTAAACCATACCAACCACCACTTCCTTACCCTAGTAAAATGAAGAAAGAGAAACTTGAAGCCGAGCAATCCAAATTCTTGGATATGTTTAAACAGATAAATGTAAATCTTCTTTTCATTGATGTGATTTCAGGATTGCCTAGATATGCTAAATTCTTGAAAGATCTAATCTCAAATAGAAAGAAAATGGAAGAACTCTCGGCTGTTACTATGAATGCTAATTGTTCAGCAGTGCTGTTGAATAAGATACCAGAAAAATTATCTGATCCAGGAAGTTTCACAATTCCATGTTTTCTGGGTAGTCTTAGTTCAATAGAAGCATTGGCAGACTTAGGTGCTAGTATAAATCTAATGCCGTATTCACTATACGCTAAACTAGACCTTGGAGAATTGAAACCAACCAGAATAAGCATACAACTAGCCGATAGATCAATAAAATATCCTAGAGGGATAATGGAGAACATGCTAGTTAAAGTTGGTACTTTAGTTTTTCCAGTAGATTTTGTTGTTTTAGACATGGAAGAAGATTCTCAAGTTCCTCTCATATTAGGAAGACCATTCTTAAACACGGCTAAAGCAATGATAGACGTGTTCGGTAAGAAATTGACCCTAAGTATAGAGGATGAGAGTGTTACCTTTTCAGTTGATAGAGCAATGCAACAACCGCAATCTGCAGATGATACATGTTATTATATTCAAACTATAGATGCACATGCAGAATTATTAGAAGAATTTCCAGAATTACAAGGAACAGGAGAATATTCTTTAGGAGAAGGTAATGAACCAATTGATGAAGCTGAAATGTTAGCTACACTTATAGCTAATGGATATGAACCAACAACAGAAGAAATTCAAATGCTAAAAGAAGAAGACAGATATCGATATAAATCATCGATAGAAGAACCTCCGAAATTAGAGTTAAAGCCACTTCCAAATCATTTGGAATACGCTTATTTACATGGTGAATCTGAATTACCTGTAATAATATCGTCTTCTCTTACTGAAAATGAGAAATCACAACTCATTTCTGTGTTGAAAGCTCATAAACCAGCCATTGCATGGAAGATTCATGATATTAAAGGAATTAGTCCTTCGTATTGCACACATAAAATCCTTATGGAAGAAGGTCATAAAACGTATGTGCAACGCCAACGAAGACTAAATCCTAATATGCAAGATGTAGTTAAGAAAGAGATTGTTAAACTGCTAGACGCAGGTCTAATTTATCCAATCTCTGATAGTCCATGTGTAAGCCCAGTTCAATGCGTGCCTAAGAAGGGTGGCATGACTGTCATTACAAATGAGAAAAATGAGCTTATTCCTACTAGGACTGTAACAGGATGGCGTGTGTGTATTGATTATAGAAAATTAAATGACGCCACCAGAAAAGATCACTTTCCCTTACCTTTTATAGATCAAATGTTGGAAAGATTAGCCGGAAATAGTTACTATTGTTTTCTAGATGGATTTTCCGGATATTTTCAAATTCCAATAGCACCCGAAGACCAAGAGAAAACCACATTCACGTGCCCTTATGGTACTTTTGCTTACAAACGCATGCCATTTGGACTTTGTAACGCCCCTGCAACCTTTCAAAGGTGTATGATGGCGATTTTTCACGACATGATAGAAGAATGCATGGAAGTTTTCATGGATGATTTTTCAATCTTCGGTGATACATTTGAATCATGTCTAGTTAATCTGTTACGAATGCTTATTAGATGCGAACGATCAAATCTAGTACTTAATTGGGAAAAATGCCATTTCATGGTTAAAGAAGGCATCGTTCTTGGTCATAAAATTTCAAAAGAAGGAATTAAAGTGGATAGAGCTAAAGTAGATGTAATTGCTAAGCTTCCACATCCCACCAATGTTAGAGGAGTTAGGAGTTTTCTAGGGCATGCCAGTTTTTACCGACGTTTCATAAAAGATTTTTCTAAAATTGCCACTCCTATGAATAAACTCCTAGAAAAGGATGCTCCATTCATCTTTTCAGATGAGTGTATCAAATCTTTTAATATTCTTAAAGAAAAACTAACTAATGCGCCGATCATGATAACACCAAATTGGAATCTACCATTTGAACTAATGTGCGATGCAAGTGATTTTGCAATGGGAGCCGTTTTAGGACAAAGGATTGAAAAACGATTTCAACCTATATATTATGCTAGTAAGACGTTACAAGGAGCACAAACGAACTATACAACTACTGAGAAAGAACTCCTTGCTATTGTCTTTGCTTTTGACAAATTTCGATCATATCTCGTTCTAGAAAAACGGTGGTCTATACCGACCATTCTGCGCTTAGATACCTATTTTCAAAACAAGATGCTAAACCAAGATTAATCCGTTGGATCTTACTCTTACAAGAGTTTGATATTGAAATCCGAGATAAAAGAGGAGCAGAAAATCTCGCCGCTGATCATCTTTCTCGTCTTGAAAATCCCGAATTAGAAGTTCTGAATGAATCGGCCATACAAGACAACTTTCCTGATGAATATCTATTGAAGATAGATTATAAAGAAATTCCATGGTTTGCAGACTATGCAAACTACTTAGTTTGTGGATTCCTTGAAAAAGGATTATCGTACCAAAAACGAAAGAAATTCTTCAGTGATATAAAACACTATTTCTGGGAAGATCCACATTTGTTTAAAAGTTGTCCAGATGGAATAATACGCCGATGTGTATTTGGAGATGAAGCTAGTAAAATATTAAACCATTGTCACACAGGACCAACAGGAGGGCATTATGGGCCTCAACTAACAGCAAGAAAAGTTTATGATGCTGGATTCTATTGGCCTACAATTTACAAAGACGCACACCTTCTTTGCAAATCCTGTAATGCATGTCAAAGGGCCGGAAAAATAAGTCAACGTGATGAAATGCCACAAAATGTCATCCAAGTATGTGAAGTATTTGACATTTGGGGTATTGACTTTATGGGTCCATTTCCAAAATCTCATAATAATCTATATATACTCGTAGCCATTGATTATATATCTAAATGGGCGGAAGCACAAGCTCTCCCAACTAACGATGCACGAGTTGTAGTCAACTTTTTAAAACATCTTTTTGCAAGGTTTGGAACACCGAAAGCTTTAATAAGTGATCGGGGTACTCATTTCTGTAATAATCAACTTGAGAAAGTTCTTAAAAGATATGGAGTAACTCATAAAATCTCCACCGCATATCATCCACAAACAAGTGGACAAGTTGAAAATACCAACCGAGCTTTAAAACGTATTCTAGAGAAAACCGTAGGATCAAATCCGAAGGAATGGTCCATTAAATTGGAGGATGCACTCTGGGCTTTTAGAACAGCCTACAAAACTCCAATTGGAACCACACCTTTTAGACTTGTTTATGGAAAAGCATGTCATCTTCCAGTAGAAATTGAACACAAAGCGTTTTGGGCTTTGAAGACATGTAATCTTGA
This sequence comes from Rutidosis leptorrhynchoides, assembly GCF_046630445.1. NCBI lineage: Eukaryota > Viridiplantae > Streptophyta > Magnoliopsida > Asterales > Asteraceae > Rutidosis > Rutidosis leptorrhynchoides. The sequence continues at coordinate 335,441,930 of NC_092341.1, forward strand.
TTTACATGAAGCCGGACGTCTACGATTAAGTCAACTAAACGAATTACAAGAATTAAGACATGAAGCATACGATAATTCGTTAATCTATAAAGAAAGAACGAAGAAATGGCATGATAAAAGAATCAGAAGTTCAAAAGAATTTAAAGAAGGAGACAGAGTTCTTCTTTTCAATTCGCGATTCAAGCTATTTCCTGGAAAATTGAAATCAAGATGGTCTGGACCATTCATAGTCAAAAGAATTTTCCCATACGGAACGATAGAATTAATAAATTCAAATGGGATTGAATTTAAAGTTAATGATCACAGAGTTAAACATTATATAGATAGTCCGATGGAAGTCGACAACGAAGTTAATCACAATTTCGACACCACAGCTAACTAAGTGTGGGGAGAATCAAGTCTTTAAAAGATAATATGTATTTCTATTAGAGTTAGATTGTCTGTTTTCGTGTAGTTCTCGAAAATGGAACCTGAATGGTCTTTCCCTAGCAGACCCTAAAGAACTAGTCTTCTCCCCCCATTCTGAATTTTTATTTTTTTAGGTTTTTACAAAATGAAGACTGCCTGTGAACTAAACCATGGTCTAATGCTACACGCTTTGATCACTAAACGTAATAATGACACACTTCCGAGTGAAATAGTATCAGTAATCAGAGAAAGAATGGACGGAGTTAGAAAAGAATCCAGATGTGAAGATAATAAGTTACAATTTGGTAAAGGAAAATCAAAATCCGCAGCAAAAAGAAGAGCACGACACCTAGAAAGATGTCACAAATACGGAAAATGGTCACATGGAGGTAAATGTTCAAATAATCAAACCTATTCAAACACCGAATTTGTTACTTTATGCAGAGATGGACCGTTCATATGTTTAGAAGAAAAGACACTGAATGCTCGAGGTTACGCCTATGTAGCTATGGAAAACCAATTAAACCGACTATCTTATGAATGGGATAGATCATATAACTAAGAAATCTATTTCACAGGTATGTTTGTACAGTTTTTTTTTTTTTTTTTTTTTAACCTTTTGATAATAAACGCTAATTTGTTCGCTATAAAGTATTAAATTGGTATTGAATAAAATTAGGTTTGGCGACCGAAATTATTGATATCATTCAAAAATTTATTACATCACTGCGAAATTTAACGTTTATTCTTAAGGTATAAATATCTTTAATCAATCAACCCAAAATATTTTAAAAATTCGTCATGAGTTAAATTAGGTCTTGGAACCGAAATTACTTTACCGAAAAGAGGGGCGCATATTTTTGATAATATTTGATTGATTAAAGTGGGATAAAAAGCCAAAAAAAATTTTAATTTTATTTTTACCATGTTTTTAAAATTAATATTTAAATCTTAAATTAATATTGTAAACTTTATAAAAACAATATATTTAAAATTATAAATATTTGAAAAATTAATATAAGTTTGGTGTGAATTTATAATATGAATTTTTAAATTAAGTTTGGTGTGAATTTTTAATTTTTAAAATAGGAATTTTTAATTTTATGCATTTCAAATTTTAAGTTTGGTGTGAATTTTTAATATTAATCTTGAATTTTATATTTAAATTGTGTAAATTTAAAAACAAAAATTTACTTTATCTCATTAAGTTAAAAATATGATTTTTAAAATTCGTCGTAAGTTGAAGACTAGGTCTTTGAACCGAAATTGCTTTACCCGAGGGAGGGACGAGAACTTTTATTATCATTATTTTTAATCTTATTGAATTAAAGTATGCCAAAAACATTAAAAAACCCAAAAATCTTTACTTTTAAAAAACCGCGCTTTGATTTGACAAATTTTAAAATTTTGTCGAGGGACAGACTAGGACAACGATCCGAAACACCCTCGCTCCTAAAGGAAACCAAATTTTTAAAATTTAATTAATTATAAGTTTTATAAAGTATAAGGTTTTATATAAAAAAAAAAAAGTCAGAAATCACTGTAGCCGGCACCCCATGCGATCGTATGGGGTTTGCACTTGGAACCCATGCGATCGCATGGGGACCAAATGCAGGTCAGAAACAAATACAGCAGCGGGTCTGTTCTTCACACAAAATACACACATACACCCGAAAAAACTCTCAAATCTTCACCAAATTTCGCCAAAATTCACCGTAATTCGTCATTTTTCTTGCTCTAATCATGCCTAGATTCTCATTCTTCAGCAAATTGGTAAAAATTACACCCCTAAACTCTATAAATTCCTAGTTTTTGTGATAATTACCAATTTTTTACCTAATGCAATTTTGTTAATTTCTAGTGTAATTAGTGTTAAATTGTTAGTATTTTATGCATGTATAACCTAGATTGATGCTATTTAACATGATTTGAAGCCAAAAACTTCAAAAATTTTAGATATCTAGGGTTTGTGTTCTTGAGCAATTTGGGGCTTTTTGATATAAACAGGTTATGGCCGATTTTTGTCATGAATCATTGCTAAATTGAGTAGTGTAACATGTTTAGATAGTTAAATGATCCAAACAATGATCCTAAACATGATTTTTGGAGATTAAAGTGGACTTTTTAAGTCCAAAATTCATGAACTTGATTAATTTGATATATTTGCCATTTGAGACTTGTTTAATTATTAGTAATGAATATTTTGACATGTTATTTGAGTTAAATGCTTATGAATTTTGTATACATTTTCATATGTGCTTATTTGAAAAGTGTAGAATTGTAAAAAATTGTGAAAATGTGTATAAGTTTACTTTTGATTTAACATGTTATAGTGATTGTTTTAAGTTGTTATTTTGCTAACACTAATGCATATTTGGATGCACAAATTTTGTGTTTAATGTATTTTACAGAGAGCCGATACTGGAGGTTCAGGAGCATCATCATCTAGACGACCAGCACCAGCACCAGAACCAGAACCAGAAATGCAACACGAACAAGAACCACAACAGGAACAACAACAGCCTGATCAGCACATACCTTATTATGATCCAGTACAGTTTGTTGATGAATTCATAGTATTCCCAATGAGGCCGCCAGTAGAATTCCCAACGATTCCTGAGCACACTCTACATCCTAATCTGAGATTTGATAGAAGATGGAGAGATTACGAGACATATCAAAGGAACAAATTCAAATTGGTAACAAAAAATGTAGAGGTGCCAAGGGTAATTGATTGGGCCCCTTTGGAAACGGTCCATCTAGCTGACCGTGTTAGACAGCTTTTAGTTCAAAGGTATGGCAGTTCTTCTTTTACAGATTGGGAACGTCTTTTCACCATTCGTAGACCTGTATATAAGGAATGGTGTGTTGAGTTGATTAGTACTGTATCACTTGATACAAATATAGTTAGGATAGATGATAGAAGATTTCTTAGGTTTATCCTTGGAGGTAGGATGTACAGAATGTCCATGCTGGACATGGCCAGGGCCTTACAGATATATACACCTGGTGAGTTGCTATTACCCGATTGTACAAACTTGATTCATTATGGTGAACGGGTAGATAGTAACTTTGACGCTGACGCCATTTGGAGGCGTAGGTCACATTTTGATGTTTTTACACGAGCAGGAGGACACTCCTATACACATATTGACAGAGCCGAGCTTCGTATTATTCATAGATTTTTGGCTAACTCGATTACACAAAGAGGTCATAATAAAGAAAAAATTACCTTATATGATTTATTCTACCTAAAGTGTATTCGGGATCCTAGAAGCTTTGTCAATATTCCTTACTGTGTTGCTTTTTATTTATCTAAAATGGTAGAGGGAATGCAGGACGGGAGTATAATAGGAGGAGGTATTTTTGTTACTCTCATTGGAGAGTATTTAGGTGTTGATAGGAACCAAGGGGGTCCATTACAGATTTGTAGAGAACAGGTTGAGCCCTTAGGATTGAAAGTTTATGTGGGTGCTAAGGTATTGAAAAGTAGACGTAACCAGGCAGTACCCTATGAGGGATCTCATCCTCAGGTAGAGAGAGGCTCAGACGAGGAAATGGAGGAGGCAGAAGACATTAGGGATGTCTTTCGAGATGCTATTCTTGACGTCCACGTTCGTATAGATGAGGAAGCAATGACGAACGCGGCCAGACATAGTATGTATGAGCAGTGGAACTCAGATCGAGTATACGAGGATTATAGGCGACGCCAACACGATAGCTGGTTAGTTCATCAGCACCAAATCATGAGCCAGCTATCATATCAGGTACCAAATAACTATGTACCTACTCGACCTGCTCATTTTCCGCCACATAGCCCCGATATCCGACCACCCTTTAACCGGTATGACTATGACCAAGCCTATCAGAACACCTATAACCAACAATGGAACCCACCCGATGAGATGAACTGGAACCCCTATCCAGACTGATTTAGTTCCATTTGGTTATTTTTATGATTTTTATGTTTTTATCTTTTGACTTTTTCATGTTTAAACTTATGTTATTGGATATATTTGTGTAATTTTTATTATTTTATTATTATTGTGTACTAATATTTCATATTTAGAATTTGAAAGTGGGATATTAAGTCCCATTTCAAATTGCCATGCATGATTATATTTGTATGTATGTATATTGTCGATTGTACAAAATAGGATAAAACAGCGCATTTTCAAAGACTGGCATTAAGTTCAGCAAAAGCTACTAATTTTGACGACAAGATGACAAATAAATGTGATGTAACAACAGACGAAATGAACAAATGATATGCACCATTTATCATTCAGCAAACAAACGCCAATATGTTTGGAAACTTTGGTAAAATTTAATCATTTCTACGCTAATCACCCTCAATAATTTAAATTGTACTGATTTCTTGCAAATGAGGGCATTGCAAGATCTTAAGTGTGGGAAGGGGTTAAATTCTTTCGGATTTTTAAAATTTTTATCTTTATACACTTGGTTACCATTAAAAATACTAGTAACGTAGTAGTTGTATTAGAATCTAGTGCTCTCTAATAAAGAACAGCCCTAGTCTTATATACTGACTACCCAATTCTAGTAAAAATTTTCAAAATTTTCAATTAAATGAACTCAAAATCATGTTTATACATATTTATGAACGATAAAACTAGGTGTTAACACCGAAATTATTGTAACCTCGGAAAGGACATAAATTGAGAAACAAACCAAAATGTTAAAATTCATTCAAAATGGAATAGAGGACGATAAAAAGGAAAATAAAAGCCAAGTGTGGGAAAATTTACCAAGTTATCTTAAACATATGTCACATATATCTGTGACAAATAACTGAAAATACTTTTGCTTTGAACTAAACTACACTGTTTTACCCGATGAAAGAAAAGAAAAGATGGATCTACACGATGAATCAATTCCATCATTAAAAGGAAGTAAAGTCTTCCGAAAAAGACACGCGCTTCTTGATTTAGGTCAGGAAGTTGTCGTCCAGACCAGCTGTAGGTTGACGAAAAATCTAGAAAAGTCATCACTAAAATCAGCAGGAAATCCACGGACCTCAGCATTAAACAGGGTCGCCAAGTGGTCAGATTTATCCTAACCATGAGAAGGATTTATCTCGTAAAATGGGGGGGCACCATGCAAATTAGCTGGATAAGACTAATGAATCAGATCCCCAGAAAGGATAATCTCCTTAAAGATTAAAAATCAGCTTTTAAGCCTGATATTACTCAATCCTAGATATTGACCTTAAAGATTGAGAATTCAAACTCATGGAATTCAATGATATCTAAACTCGAGCTTGAACGAGAAAATATTTTAATCAAAATTACAAACCGATTTGTTTTCTGAAAACCCTATTTTTAATGCGTTCATTACCATTGAACGTAAAATCCTAGGAATTCACCTGGAATTCATTAGGTCACCTGAACCAAATCGGGTGTCAACCGTAAGAATGGTGGTTGCATAGCATGGTCAAAGATAGGACCTTGTGCCAAACCGAAAAATTATAACGGTGAGCTTTACTATTGCTCCTACCAAGGATAGTAATTGCGTCCGACACGTTATAGACCATAATTAAAAGCATGTCAGGGGAAATTGCCTTAACAGTTGCTTGTTCAATGCTTTCCTTTACAACCGGACGGTAGTTTACCGAAAGGTAATATACAGGACAAGTAAACTGTACGTGTTGCTTTCCAAATACAAGGTTAGCAAGTGGGTGACACAAAACCGCATGTTTTGAGCTAAAATTTTCAAATCTGAAACCCACCAAACCCACAAAAATATTTTGCAAACACCGGTGAAGGTTAATCCGGAAAACTTATCTAGGGTAAAAACTAGATTTAATTTTCAAAAGATCAAATGTTTTTATAAAGATCCAATTTCCTTAATGGATCTAAATTTTTATATAGTCATATGGGACTGTAAACCACATCGTTACTACCATTGTTTATACCGCCGTATAAAAATCACTGATGTACAAAGTGTGAAGAATAAAGAAGTGATTCTAGTATTTCAAGACGATATTGCTTGAGGACAAGCAACGCTCAAGTGTGGGAATATTTGATAATGCTAAAAACAAACATATATTTCATAGCATTATTCCTCAAGAAAGACAAGCTTTTAGTTGCAATTGTTCTATTTACAAGTGATATTCGTTTAAATAATAAAAGGTGAAGACAAAAGACAGATTAAACGAATTGAAGACGCAAACGACCAAAAAGCTCAAAAGTACAAAATACAATCCAAGAGGTTCCAATTATTGATAAGAAACGTCTCGAATTTACAAGAGTACAAGATTCAAAATGCAAAGTACAAGATATTAAATTGTACGCAAGGACGTTCAAAAATCCGGAACCGGGACCAGAGTCAACTCTCAACGCTCGACGCAACGGACTAAAAATTACAAGTCAACTATGCACATAAATATAATACAATATTTAAATAATTCTTATAATTATTTAATATATTATATTATTTATAAAACCGTCGGCAGAAGAAAACAACCAAATATGAGCCACCCCGGCTGGCCATGCGATCGCATGGCCTGGAAGGCATAAATCCATGCGATCGCATGAGCCCCAGTTCCAGCCCACATGCCTATAAAAATCGAGCTTTGGTGCACCAAAAATATCCATCTATCTTTCTCTTTTCTCCATTCATACGTTATATTTATATTTATAATTTATATTTTAATTTTAATTTTAATTATAATTCTAATAATAAGGGTATGTTAGCGAATGTTGTAAGGGTGTAAGTCGAAATTCTGTCCGTGTAACACTACGCTATTTTTAATCATTGTAAGTTATGTTCAACCTTTTTAATTTAATGTCTCGTAGCTAAGTTATTATTATGCTTATTTAAAACGAAGTAATCATGATGTCGGGCTAATTACTAAAATTGGGTAATTGGGCTTTGTACCATAATTGGGGTTTGGACAAAAGAACGACACTTGTGGAATTTAGACTATGGGCTATTAATGGGCTTTATATTTGTTTAACTAAATGATAGTTTGTTAATGTTAATATAAAGATTTACAATTGGGCGTCCCTATAAGTTACCATATACACTCGATCGGACACGATGGGAGGGGTATTTATATGTACGAATAATCGTTCATTTAACCGGACACGGGAATGGATTAATAGCCACTAGAATAATTAAAACAGGGGTGAAATTATGTACAAGGACACTTGGTATAATTGATAACAAAATATTAAAACCTTGGGTTACACTCAGTCGACATCCTGGTGTAATTATTAAACAAAGTATTAAAATCTTGTTACAGTTTAAGTCCCCAATTAGTTGGAATATTTAACTTCGAGTATAAGGATAATTTGACGAGGACACTCGCACTTTATATTTATGACTGATGGACTGTTATGGACAAAAACCAGACGGACATATTAAATAATCCAGGACAAAGGACAATTAACCCATGGGCATAAAACTAAAATCAACACGTCAAACATCATGATTACGGAAGTTTAAATAAGCATAATTCTTTTATTTCATATTTAATTTCCTTTATTTTATATTTAATTGCACTTCTAATTATCGAATTTTTATTGTTATTGTATTTAATTGCACTTTTAGTTATCGTACTTTTTAATTATCGCAAGTTTATTTTATCGCATTAATCGCAATTTCATTATCGTTATTTACTTTACGCTTTAATTTAAGTCTTGTATTTATTTTTTATTTTACATTTGGTATTAACTGCGACTAAAGTTTTAAAATCGACAAACCAGTCATTAAACGGTAAAAACCCCCCTTTATAATAATAATATTACTTATATATATATATTTGTATTTTTATAAAAGTAAACTAATATAGCGTTAAGCTTTGTTTAAAGATTTCCCTGTGGAACGAACCGGACTTACTAAAAACTACACTACTGTATGATTAGGTACACTGCCTATAAGTGTTGTAGCAAGGTTTAAGTATATCCATTCTCTAAATAAATAAATATCTTGTGTAAAATTGTATCGTATTTAATAGTATTTCCTGTAAAAATATAAGCTATTTTATATACACCTCGCGAGACATCATTGACCAACATATGTTCTCTAGGTTGAGATCTACGGTTATTTGGTATTCCGAGTTTCGGTCACATTTCGGTGAACGACTTTATGTGCTGCTAAGGTGAGTTTCATTTGCTCCCTTTTTAATTGCTTTTGCAATCTATATTTTTGGGCTGAGAATACATGCACTTTACTTTAAACGCAATGGATACAAGTACATACTAAATTCTACACCGAGTTTGAACCGAAAATCCCTTAGCTTTGGTAACTAGTAATTGCCGGTTATAAGAACTGGTGGGCGCGAGTAGTTATATATGGATCCATAGGGCTTGACACCCCGTCTGTTCCAGGTATAGAAACCCTAGCCTGAACTATAAAACAGACGTATGCTATTTGAGTTTAGTACACATTGGATTGCATGTATTGTACATATTGGTTGCATGTATGTTAAAACAGGGGTACTTATTATAACGTTAAAGTTTAGTTACCAGGGTGCTCAACTTCGTAGAATATTTTGATAAACGTTTCTGGATGAAACAACTGAAATCTTGTGATCCACCTTTATGTGCAGATTATGCAAAACATTAAAACTATGAACTCACCAACCTTTGTGTTGACACTTGTTAGCATGTTTATTCTCAGGTTCCCTAGAAGTCTTCCACTATTTGCTTATATGTTAGACAAGCTATGTGCATGGAGTCTTACATGGCATATTTTTGAAGGAAACGTTGCATTCACCAAATCATCATCATGTATCTTATTTTGACTGCATTGTCAACAGAAGTACTATTGTAAACTATTATTTACGGTGATTGTCTATATGTAGAAATCATCAGATGTCGAAAACCTTTGATTTAAATATTCATTTATGGTGTGCCTTTTCAAACGAATGCAATGTTTACAAAACTTATCATATAGAGGTCAAATACCTCGCAATGAAATCGATGAATGACGTGTTCGTCCATATGGATTTGGAGTGATCGTCATAGTTGGTATCAGAGCATTGGTCCTAGCGAACCAGGTCTTGCATTAGTGTGTCTAACTGATAGTTGTTAGGATGCATTAGTAAGTCTGGACTTCGACTGTGTCTGCATGTCAAAAGTTTTGCTTATCATTTCTTGTCGGAAATTACCTGTCTATCATCTTAAGTCTAAACGCGTCTTATTGCATTGATTGCATAGATAGTATAGAAAAAATTCATATCTTGGCATATCTATTACAGTAAACTTTGCCTGACATCTTCCGTAAAATCCTCCGTAACTTATGGAATTCTGGTATTATAAATATATATGTAAACTATGTATTGAGGAGTACCAAATTAGTCCTATAATCTAGTTCATTCCAAAAATCTTTTCCTTGATTACACAAAATGGATCCTGTATCTAGTTCAAATTCCTTAGATTCCGACATCTATTCCGATATGGATTTCCACTCAAGTTCCGAAAGCAGTGTGATCGGAATGGATTAACTAATTAGCCATCATCTATTCTGAATGAATTGGGGATGGGTTCTTAACCTACTTAATCATTGGAGACAATAAGAAGGTGATCCCTTCCATCCACCACATTCCCCTCTTGGCGAAGAACCTGAAGCACTTACCAGCGAACCTATTCGTAATACTATTTTCTCTCTCATTTCCACAGTATCTCATCACGATTATATACTATCCCATATAAATCTTATTTATCCTATCGTCCGAACCACCGATCATCCCGGTATAATAGAAGAAGTCAACGAGCTTCGTGCTCGGGTAGTGACTTTGGAGAATATGGTGCAAAGGTTACAAACACCAACAGCAGCACCAGCAGCATAACCAGTACCACCATCATCAACACCAACAGGACCATTACCACCACCAACAACATCCCCATCATACGCTTTAACATCACAATATGTACCTCGAATATCAACATCATACGCACCATATATACCAAGGAGTATCAACAACAATAAACGATGAAGTATGGATTCATAACTTCATCGGAGAAATATCCTACGGCGATTATATAATCTATAATCTTAGAGATTATCTATTCTAGCCCTAACCATAAATCAAATGAGTGAACCAAAATGATAGAAGGAAGAGTAGAAACCCTGAAAAAAATGGTGCATAAGGTACAAGCTAGACTTGTTTTACCAGCAGCATCAACAGTACCGTCAGTATCACCAACACCGGTAAAACCTGTAGCACTACAAGTTCCGCCAATTTCATAATCACCAACATCATCACAAATCAACAACGCGTATATTGTATCAACGAGTTACGAAGTATTAACTCATTTCCCCTGAAGAAATTATATGTATATTTAATATATATGAATTTTGAAATCAAAATAAATCTTTTTGTACCAAGTTATTACGTGTGAATCATAACTGATAGGTACTACTCGGTTAGTTCATATTACTAATATGCAATGATGTACATCCTTCATTAACGACATAACCATCGTTAACTACAATCCTATTTCAAATTCAATGAATTCCTTTTCATAATAAACTAAGTGTATTATTCAATTACACGTTTAATTTTACACTTTCATTTTCGATGTACTCGAAACTTTCCAGAAAACATCATATGTGCCTTGTAAGGTTAACAAAATTCCACGAGCACCAACTTCCTTCACCGAGGAATATCAATAAGAATAAATAATGAAGTATTAATTTCATTAGTGAAATACTCCGCGAAGATTATGTAATCTCTAATGTTTTAGAGATTATTCATTTCTAATTCAAGTCAAAAATTAAATGAGCTTAATATGATATTAACTCATTAAATCTGTATTACATCTGAAGAAATATACATACATATATTTTCATAAAGACTGTAATGAAAATTCTTTTGTACAAAATATTACTTGTGAAATCTTTAACGGGTAGGTAATACTCGGAAAATATATAAGTTCACAATTAATATGTTACACTGTACATTCTTCAACTTTGATTCAAAAATTATTAACAATGCTCACAACGATACACAATCGTTTCTATACAAATTCAATTACATATTCTGATATTGACGGATCAGAATCCAAGTCATAACTCTGAACCCGTGACATCATTCTTAGATCTCTGCATCTTTCAAAGCTATACTTTGACTTCAAAAATGTGCAAGATCCTTTAGCATTGTTTTTACCGAAAATAATCTTGCAATCCCTTTTCAAAGTATCCAGCTTTACCACACTTCCAACCAGTCAACTTCAACTTTTCAGATTAGCCTTATTATAACCTTGACATATACGTTCTTGTTAATGGGGAACCTTTCATGTCCCACCACATTAGCAGTAAATTTACCAACAACTTCATTGATCTTTGACCTTCTGAAAAATTATTATACTCATTGAAACCCTATCATTTACTCATCCACATCTTGTAATAATAATTGCCATACCAACTACCGGGAATTAGCAATCAGTATTTCGAATTTCGCAGCAATTCTACGCCAACAGTTATATATATACATATAATGTATATCTTCTAGTATATAAGAATGTGAAGTTTCTGAAAAACACCCCAAACTGCGAAATTAGTTCTCCGAAATTGGAAAATGTTGATGAAGCAGCAAAAACTGTAAACGACCTTAACAGACAAAAGTTTGATGATAAAGAATAGTATGGTGGTAAAGCTGAGAAAAAGAGAAGGTTTGGAACTGGAAAACGGATTGAGCAGACCATGAAGGAGGCTGTGGACAAATCACAAAGACTAAACCTGCCTTCAAAGAATACAAATGATTCAGTGTCTACTGAAATCCTTAGCAGATACCTTGCTCCTTACTCTAAAACCTTTGCGGACAATATTCTTCATCATCATCTTATCTTAAATATTCTAAGATATCATCGTATCTTCCATTATAAATATCCTCCATATTTCTGAAGATATTTTCATAACCATTCTTATCTGAAATCATTACCTCTTCGCGCTATCTGTGTTACATCGTAAAAGAAACTATTTTAGTTTCTAAAATCTGAAAAATTCGAAAAAAAATTGATGTTTTGAAGTAATATTGGGAATTGAAGCATGAGTTAGTATAATATAATGACACTTAATCAACGTGATTATATTACAGTAAGTCATGCTGAGTTTCTAATGGAACGTGATAAAGGTTCACAGATCACACCCTCATCATGAACCATGGTACATAACTCTTTCATTCTATATAATCTCTAAATATATCAAGAAAATATTTTTTTGATGATTCGGTCTTTTCCGGATATTCTGGTAATTTGACAAATCAAATCGTGCTATTACCTTTCCTTTCTGCTTTGTATATTATGATCATTCGAAACTTCATACCTACGAATTCTGGACCATTATTCGCTTGACTTGAAGTCGGAAAGAGAAAACAAAAGCATGAAGCTCTGAAATATAATGGAAAATATAAAGCCCGATAACAACTCCAAAATTTACAAACCATGTATATCGATGCATATAGCAATATAAAGACACGGGAGAATGAAAAACACTATAACCCCAAAGTAATAGTAGAAGAAAATAACTTCCTCTGGTGGCAGATGAAAAAGAAGAATGAAGGATACGATAGCCAGGAAAATATCAATAATCAGAACTGGATTAAGCATTTTCACAATCTATTGGGATGTATGAAATAAGGAAGAAGATTATAGGAGTGGTGAAAATAAATGAAACGGAAGAGGTCAATTTATAGCGAAATATCAGACATAGCAATCGAGGCAGATTACGCATTTAATCAAAGGAAATCTTAATTTACTTAAATTCCGAAGAATCAAATCTTATTTAGATTATGAAGATTTTCTATTCCTTAAATTTCGAAAATCAATCGTTACTACGTCATGAGTTAAAACAAATCTCTATTCTCCATTTCACTCTATTACGATAACTTCCCTCTTACGCTTCGAGTAATCGGATTATTTTATCCATATTATTCAACGGTGATAAAATTCTATTTATCAACTCATATTCGTCATGAAAATATTTTTATTGTTAGCCATGACGACCTCACTCAAATTTCGGGACGAAATTTCTTTAACGGGTAGGTACTGTGATGACCCAGAAAATTTCGACTTATTTTGAACCAAATTCTAGATATGATTTAATGTTTCCGACACGATAAGCAAAGTCTGTAAAACTGAATCTCAAAATTTTTGAACTATTCAATTACCCATCGACTGTTCTCGACGATTCGCGAACAATTATATGTAAAAAGATACATATATACACTATAACTTGAAAGCGTAACGAAGTATTAACAATATGATACTGTGCATAAAACTTACTGGTTTAAATATCTATTTGAATATATATGATAAGTTGGAATTGTAATTGTATGAATAACTTGCGATGTGTATTTAAAACGTGTTTATGAATATTAACTTGGTTATTAAACGTTTTGATTTAAAACAATATTATTAAATATACTTTGATAGATAACGAGACAATGATTTATAGAAGTAAATGACCAAAACACTTTAATGTATAAGTTATATTTCGAGTGATATAGTTTATGGATAGTTAAGTCTATATTTTGACAAAGGTACGAGTCACGAAAGGTAAAGTGCCAGTTTTCTCAGTGTACGAAAGGACGTTCGAAAAACCGGAACCGGTACATAAGTCGAGTGACGACGTACGACTTATCGGAACAAAAATTACAAGTCAACTAGACAAGAGAATATAATATATTATATAATTAATTAATTTAAATTATATATATTATATATATTATATTTAATTATATCGACAAGCAAAACAACAAAAAAATTGTGAGCTGGATTTTGAGGCCATGCAATCGCATGGGAAATAGGCATAAAACCCATGCGATCGCATGGGGTCAGATTTCAGGAAAGGTCTATAAATTGAATTCATTTTTGCTCGATTACACACACACATATCCTCACATCCCTCTGCTCTCTTTATATATATATTATTATTATTATTATTATTATTATTATTATTATTATTATTATTATTATTAATTAATTAATATTATAATTAATCTTAATACTATTAGTAGTATTATTATTAATTAATATTATACATAAAATACTACGACGAGGTCATGAGCGTGTCACTTCAAAACAAGCTTTTCGAACGGGATAGAGCTAAGGAAATTATGGGTTATAGCTATGGAGGTTATGGGTAATATTCTTAGGTATTGTTTGCAAGTCAAACCTAGTGTTTATCATCTCTGTTGCGTCTACGTACTTTCCTGCAATATTGAATCACAATATTGATACGTGAGCATTCATATCTTATCTTTTATATATTAATAGTGTATACATGTCTAGTGCTCGAGTATATATGTTTATGCATGCTTGTATGCTAAATTTCGTCGTTAGATAGTTATGATGAATCACGAATTAAATACATATATTAATGATAAAAGGTCTATGATATGCATGTCGTTGGAAAGCTGGCGAAAAATCAATAACTTTTCATTTAGAAATCGCGTAATTTCGGTGAACGAATTAAAAGATATGATCAACTGAATTATGATTGACGTTAATTGAAATTGCTTTTGAATCTGCAATTGATATTTAAACAACTTGTTTGTAAGATTGATAAAGTGGATTTTTAAATATTACTAATCGAGTAAATGAATTTCTATATAAGGCACGTCTCATTTTGTTGAACAATTGTCAAAACTGACTGTTTTATCATATTTTAAAGCCTTATAAAAACTATACTCTAATTTTACAAGTATTGGGAAACTATGTGAAATGTTAAAATGTTTCGATTGCCATGATCATTCAACTATATTATTGAGTCAGATTAACTTGTTGAAATGACTTTTGATAACTTTTGTATGTCGATCTCGAGCATTAGGATTGTGATACACTATGACCTGACCTAGCTTGATAGACATTTATTGACCAACATATGTTCTCTAGGTTGAGATCTACGGTTATTTGGTATTCTGAGTTTCGATCACATTTCGGTGAACGACTTTATGTGCTGCTAAGGTGAGTTTCACTTGCTCCCTTTTTAATTGCTTTTGCAATCTATATTTTTGGGCTGAGAATACATGAACTTTACTTTAAATGCAATGGATACAAGTACATACTAAATTCTACACCGAGTTTGAACCGAAAATCCCTTAGCTTTAGTAACTAGTAATTGCCGGTTATAAGAACTGGTGGGCGCGAGTAGTTATATATGGATCCATAGGGCTTGACATCCTCGTCTGTTCCAGGTATAGAAACCCTAGCCTGAACTATAAAACAGACGTATGCTATTTGAGTTTAGTACACGTTGGATTGCGTGTATTGTACATGTTGTTTGCATGTATGTTAAAACAGGGGTACTTATTATAACGTTAAATTTTAGTTACCAGGGTGCTCAACTTCGTAGAATATTTTGATAAACGTTTCTGGATGAAACAACTGAAATCTTGTGATCCACCTTAAGTACAGATTATGCAAAACATTAAAACTATGAACTCACCAACCTTTGTGTTGACACTTGTTAGCATGTTTATTCTCAGGTTTCCTAGAAGTCTTCCACTGTTTGCTTATATGTTAGACAAGCTATGTGCATGGAGTTTTACATGGCATATTTTTGAAGGAAACATTGCATTCATCAAATCATCACCATGTATCTTATTTTGACTGCATTGTCAACAGAAGTACTATTGTAAACTATTATTTACGGTGATTGTCTATATGTAGAAATCATCAGATGTCGAAAACCTTTGATTTAAATATTCATTTATGGTGTGCCTTTTCAAACGAATGCAATGTTTACAAAACGTATCATATAGAGGTCAAATACCTCGCAATGAAATCGATGAATGACGTGTTCGTCCATATGGATTTGGAGCGATCGTCACAGTTAACCCTTAACCTTAAACACACGAAGGGTGGCCGAATACTCACGCGACTCACTACCCCATCTACACAACCACGTGAATGACCAAAAACTCACGCGTCATTGTAAATCCAAAGGCTCACGCGATTTACTCCCCAACCAACACAACAAAAACGGGGTTGGCCGAACACTCACGTGCCATTATGAATCTGAATACTCACGCGATTCACTATCCCAAGGGTGGTCACCGAACACGCACACAAGCAAAGTGAACCCGAACACACGAGGTTCACTCTCCCACATACATGTAAAGTGAGCCCGAACACACGAGGCGCACTCTACCACACCCGCACCCACCCTACACATACCTATGCATATAATACATTTACACTCACCTTAACGTCTTGATGAATTCAATACCAAATTAGCAATATGTCAATGGAATGTACCTATTCCATTTATCACATAAATAAATAACACAATTAGGGTGGATTACCACCAACCTAAATTGACACTTAGTGCAATTATGACCAAATTGCACTTCCAAGCACAACACATACCCAGACTCACCAATAATCACTAACACTAGTGAAAATGGTTACAAAACACCCTTTAGGCCAAGTCTCAAGCACCAAGTACTTGTCATCCCCAAATCAACTTACGAACCCTAACTTGACCCGTTTCAAAATTAGGCTTCCAAACACCCCCACATGAGTTCCAACACCAACATAATCACTAATCCTAGTAATTATACCCAACTTACAAGCCCTAACATGGCCAAAACATTTTCCAACCCAAAACCCACCAACGAGGGTTAACAACACCAATAACTAGCTTTAAACACCCATTTGGGAGCTAGATGGGTTTTCTCAAGAACATGCAAGCTCAAACCCTAACATTAAATTATATGAAATTCGGAGTTAGGACTTACCATCACTACCAAAATATAGCTAGGAATGAGATGCACAACTTTAATGTTTGGACTTTGGTGAGAATCAAGCTCCTTCCTCAAGCTTTCAAGCTTTCTCTCTCACGAACTCTTATCCTCTTTCTCTCTAAGTGGTAATGTGTGAGGATGGTGAAATGAAGATAAAATGAGATAAGGATAAGGTTGGATCCGTTTTGTGGCATCAAACCCGCCACTCAAGTGTAAAGACCACAATGCCCCTTTAAAATAATTAAAATAATGACCCAAAGCTTCCAGGTGATTTCGCGCGCCGTGCAGCATAAGGTAAGTCAAGATTAGCACGTTACATGTGTTGTCCCTAGTTTGGGTCAAAATGAGTCTTGTGTTGATTTGGGTCATGAATTATCTCTAGTACTTGACCATAAGTTACATTTTGTTGAGTTTAGGACAAAATCACTAGCCATTAGTGATTTGGTGGTATTGGGGTCTTGTTTAACCAATTTCATGATAAAGGTGCAATTTTGGATTGAAATTTCACTTGAGATGTTTTTGGACCAATAGAGCTATAGTTGATTATAGCTTGTTATATGTAAATTGTTTGGTGACTTGAGACTTGTTGATAGTAAGGCCCAAGCGTTAGTTCTAGCTCAAGTTAGTAAAGGTGAGTGGAATACTTATGCATCTATGTGTATAGTTTACTTGCTTGAGTTTTTTGTGGTATATGGTGTGTATCGTATGTTCGTGCCAACAAGGGTTATATGGTGTGTATCGTGTGTTCATGCCACCATAAGTTATATGGTGATATCGTATGTTCGTATCACCATGGGGTTAGTGTGTATGGTGTGTTCATGCCACTAACGGTTGTTGTGAACAATCGGTGGTCCTTGTAAGAACCACTCTCTTGTGCTAATGGTTAACCATGATGTGTCTGATGATATTACATTGTGTTTAGCATGCTTTTGCGAATTACTTATGCTATGCATTTGTGGTGATATGTGTATATGCATATTAATTGATTTGTGTAGTATCAAGTCAATAAGTTGTATGCATATTTGTATATTTATTCTTTTCACTAAGCTTTGCTTACCCTCATTGCTTTTACTCTTTTTTTTAGATTGTGGCACTTTGAAGGATAAGGGTAAGTGATTGGCTTAGCTTCTGTGTGGAGGTTGTGGGAAGATTCTCTTTTGATAATGGTCTTGGCGGTCATGCTCACTCTTTTAGGTCGTTTTGATATATTGGGTTGTGTTAAACATTTGTCAAACTATGGAACTTGAGTTCCCAAAGTTGTAAACTTGCATCTTATTGTATTTTGAATTACGATTAACAATTGGGCAGGTTTATGTGATTCAAGACTTGTGTTTGTGGAAAAGTTGATTTGTGTTAAAGTGTTGCAAACAGGAAACTAATCCAGGTTGGGGTTACGACGCGACACTCCCAAGTCGCGATGCGACCAACTGTGTAATTTTGATGCCGAGCAGAACTAAGGACTAGACTATCTGAAATGATGTAAAGTCGCGACGTGACCACTCTAGGTCGTGACGCGACAGGAAGCTGGTTCAGGTGGTCTAGTTTGGACAAAAGACTCGATCTCAGGAATACACTTGGCCTCGTGCCGTGGCCATCCTGGCTCACGACGCGAGGGGTCACTGGTAAAAAAGAAAAGTAAAAAAAAATTTGCAAGTTCTTTTCTGTTACGGGTTTGGGTCGCTTCAGCTGGTCGCGCCGCGACCCCACGCGGGCAGAACATTGTTGTTTTGTAATTTATTTTATTTCGGGGACTAAGTTGCAATTTTGTATGTGACGGGTTTTTAACACCCAAGATTGATTTTTGGGCAGATTCATCCTCATTCTCATTCACCAAACTCACTTAGAGAGAGAGAGAGAAGAAAAAGAGCTAGAGAGAGAAAGCTCAAAATAGGGAAGAAGATGGTGATGCATGCTCAAATTGGAGTTCATCTTGATTTGTCTAGCCACAAAGCTTCTCTTTGGTTCTTGTGGTAAGCCCTATTCTGAATTTTATTGTGTAATTTCGGGTATGTGTTAGTGGTGACTTATAAACCCTAATTCCTTTGAATTTGAGGGGTTTTGGTGTAAGTTTGGGTGTGTAAAACCCAGTTCTGTAATCTAGGGTTTAGATGAAGAATTTTGGGAGAATTAGTCATGATTTTGGGAAGTAATGACTAGCTAACTTGTTGGTGGGTGTTTGGGATGTTCATAAGAACATGTTTATGAGTCAAAATCTGGAGTTGATTTGGATTTGGGTCAAAACTATTGTTTGTAATATGTGTTGGTGGGTTAAGTACTTAAGTACTTGGTTTATGTTGTAAATTGGTAAATTGGTTCCTAATCGCTAGCCATTAGTGATTATGGGTTGTTTTGGCTTGATTTAGCGTCATTAAGTACAAATGGGTCGCTTTTACACTTAAGGGTTAATTGGAGTTTCTCGATGTCCAACTAGTGTGCTTGCTAGTGTGAGTTGAATTATCACTCGTAGTGATAAAGGGTTGTGTTTGTTTTGGCTTAAGCTAATGAATATGATTCTGGACCTAGGTTTGGTCGATTTTAAGGTCGAATACAATTTGGGCTAAGTTGTACCGTTTAGCATAGGTTGAATTACCACCAGAAGTGGTAATTTGTTTTATGCTCATTAGGCGATAAATGGGCGTGTTTGACGAACAAGGTGTGATCCCTCGGCTAAGGGACGTGTGTAGGATTCTCTTTTAAGAGAATTGATATTTATGTGCATATTGTGCATATGTGTGATATATGTGGTTTCTTGCTCGATCGTGACGGTGGTGATTGTGCATACTTGTGATTCGCGTGTACTCCAAGGTGAGTGGAGTATTTATATGTGCATGTATATAAGTTGTTTGCTTGTAGGTGAAGTGGTGAGTGACACCGGGCAAAAGGATTCACTCTTCGTTGGCCACATGATATGTGGCTAGTGACATTTGGTTGTGAAGGTTCACTCTTTGTTGGCCACTTGGTGCGAAGTGGTAAGTGTTATCCGTAAGGATTCACTTTTTGTCGGCCATTTTTGCATGTGTGTTTTGTGGCGAGTGTTATTCACTCTTCGGCGGCCACACGGTGCGTTGGGATGTGGGGAGTGTCACTCAACGGATACACTCTTCGGAAACCACATTCGTGTGTATATGGTGGTGCCATCCGGAAGGTGCCTTTGTGGCCATGTGCATGTGCTTGGTAGTGTTAACTCATTTGATGACTAGCACTATTGTGTAGGATTAACCATATTTTGTGTGTTTACTGTGTAACGTATTATATTGTGAATATATGTGGTTTTGATGCTAGCTTGCATGCAGATTTGTGTTTGTTTGTGCAAGGAAGCAGGTTATGCATGTATAAATATAAGTATTGCACTCACTAAGCATTAGATTACCCCTCTTGTTGTTTACCTTTTTATAAGTACTGGTTGATTTGGCTTGAAGCTATCTAGTTGCTAGACTACATGCTTAGGAGTGCTTGAGCTTGGCGGATAGGCTTGTAGTCTTCGGACTTGGGCGGGAGATTGGTAAAATCCCCGGGATCATGCTCGTGATTTTGGGTTATGTAGTACCCAATTGTGTAAACTCGTAATTTGGTTTATTTTGCGTCTTTATGATTTTTGAACAGGTTGTGTCAAGTTGGTTTCATGTTTTGAGACTTTGGAAAATGGGTTAAACTTGTGATTTAATTGGTTGAAAACAGGAACTGTCCCAGCTTGAGGTCGCGCCTCGACACTCCTCTATCGGCAACAACCAGTAAAATTTGAAAGTCGAGCTTATTTAACAGATCAGTCCATCCGGAATAGTGTGAGGTCGCGACGCGACCATATTGGCTCGCGACGCGACTGGGAGCTGGAAAGGATGGTCTAGACTGGTAACATACTCGATATTAAAAACATACTTGGGACTGCGGCGCGACCAGTTTAGCTCGCGACGCGATGAACCCTTTAAAAAATAATGTGTGTCGTTTTTCGGAAAACGGGTTCAGGTCGTTTCAGTTATGCATGAAGATACAACGTCAGTTACTTTCACATAGGCTCTGATACCCTTTCCCTCTCTGCTCAAAATATGCTTAAAAGATTTAATCACATTTTGCAGGGGGGATAAAAGGGGAAGTAGATGCGAGGTCTTCAACAATTTGAAGAAGATTCTCAAGAAGTCCGTTGAAGACTCAAGAATGTCAAGGTCGTCAACAACGACAACATACATAAATCAAAGACTAGACTGTTAGTTTTAAATTTTTTGTATGTAAGTAGTAAGGATGCTAAATTTTTGCACACTATCGATGCAAAGTGTGATATTGTTAGAACCCCAGAAATTGCATTGATAGTGTGCCAGCATAGAAATGGTGAGATATAGACGAGGGCTATATACATCCCACAAGGCATCCTTAGAAGTGAGTCATTCACACCCATAGCCAAAACACTTAAATGAGTTCAGAAGAGTTATGGACAAGTCAATCTTAATTAACTGACTTTTCCTCTCAATATTCATACTTGTTCTTCATATCTTCATACACTCATACGATGTTCATTCTTTTACGGTCCAATAGAAACAACAACATGATTTAAGTTCACATGTGTCAAGAATAGTTTAAGATATTATGTTTCCCATTTATTATAAATAAGTTATGTAAATGGGAAGTAACGGCAACTTCTCTTTTCTTGTTTTTATTTCTTTATTCACTTTCCATGTACGTACCTTTCAAATTTCATGTATACTCCCATCATGCTTGAATAAAATTCCTATTTTCCTTATGATATCTTGTATTGTTCATGATCAAGATGAATTATTTCTTCTTTACTTATATAAGACATTCCTACTAAATTTATACCGATAATCCATATGCCTAAAGTAGAAAACGAAACTAGGATGGGCTGGGTATTGCTGAAAGAGCTTAAGGGAAGTTACATATTCATGGGATTAGATTGGGGATGAGATGCTCACTAAAAGTCTCTGTGTAACCCGGTAATACTTCGGTCAAAAGAAGGAAACGTATAAATTTAACTCGACTTTTTATTCTTAAGTAATTTAGAAATAATTCATACTGTTGTGATAATATAAGTTATTGTAAGGAACATTTTAAACAAACAAAACTTTTATAAATTTATTATTCATATCTATATGGTCCATATATGTGATTTTTTTATTTTTTTTAAAGACATTACATTTACTCATAAAAACAGAGAATACACACTTGCAAGCTCTCTGATACAGAGAACTCACAAGCCACATAAAGTCATATGGGATAGGTTACTATATGTGATATAGATTTTATATTTAATTATATAGAAGATATCTTAATTAAAGTCATTTTAATAAATCAATTGAATTTACTCTCTCGCTCACAAATGGTATTTGTTAACACTTAAAACTCCTTTTCTCAGCCCATTGGACCTGTTCCACCAAAAAAAGAAATGCCCCCAAGTAATTGTAAAACTATAGCCCACGTTGACGCGGGTCTAACCTATTGGGTCAAGGTTGATTGCAGCACTGATTATTAATTGTTTATTAGAGATGCTATTAAATATTTTATTTTTTGGGTTGCTATAAAACTTTCTTATTATAATGAAGTTCAGTTCAATGTTGTTTAGGCGGTGCATTGGATCTATTGTATTTCTGTTCATTTCATTTTTATTTTCAATGGATTCGCATCATCGCGTGTATCTTTAGAGCCATCACTAATATATGTAATGACATTTAAAGATATGTATTATTTTGTTTTCAAAGAAGTCTTTATCAAGTGAGGTATATATTATCGGCGGTATATTATTTGCTTATCTTTTATTATTTCTTTTCTTAAAAATATTAATTTCAACTATTTCAAATATAGGGGTGTTCATTAAATGGTTCAACCCAAAAAACCAATCAATCCAAATGATTTTGGGTGAAACAGGTTTGGCAAATTTGGATTTGGTTCGGATTCTTGGTGGAAACCGAATTATAAAGTGATTTTTGGATCGGTTATGGATTTAAAAATACAAATACGGATTTAACCCGAAAAACCGAATTACTAGTTATGTTATGTAAGCAATTATTATACTAATACTGTATACTATTCCATTTGTAAAATACCAACTAATTTACATATTGTAATATAGTGTGAAAGTTTATTTAATATTTATATGACAAGCATAGTTTGAACTTAACCACAAGCATATGTTGCTTAGCATCCTGGGCATTCTGTTCTATTTCTTCATTATAGTTGTAATATTTATCAATTTAGACAGTAGTCATGCATATGCTGTTTTTTTTTTTTGAAAAGCATGCATATTGTCACGGACTTATCTCAATAAGCTCACGTGCGGCACTTAGTCTCTACTAAGTCAGCCTTACTCGGACCTTATAATGATTCAAGTAACCAAAAGAGAAAATATTATAGAACAAGTGGAATTGAAGAAAATACTTATATTGCTTGAGAATGCTTTACAAGAGAGAATGTTTGAGATTTGAGGTGTGGTGTGCCAAATGAGACCACCCCTATTTATACTACTTCTAACACAAAATGGATGGCTAAGATTAATCTAAATCAATGGTTAGGATCTAAGTACTAGAAACTTCAAGTATATACATGGAGATAGATATTTCCATGAACATTCCATACCATTCCATGGAAGAACTCATGGGAAAGTTCTAGGAAGCTTCCATGATGTTCTTGGGCCTTCCATGAAGTTCTTGGGTTAAAACCCTTAATTGGGTCATAATCTTAGTGGGTTGGGCCACAAACTTATTGGGTTGTGACATTCTCCCCCACCTAAGCTCGCGACGTCCTCGTCGTGTGATCCTCGTGATACTTCTTGATTTTGTCTGTGAACTGCCACAATAAGTCTTCGGCTTCCCAGCTTGCTTCACTATCGGGCAAGTTACGCCACTTAACCAGGTATTCTCTATAGCTCGGCACACCTCGTCTCCGTACCGTTCGATGCAACAAGATATCTTCCACTTCACGATCGAACGAAGTCGCAACTGCCATTGGTGCTCGTTTGGAAACTCCTCGTTCTGGGTCTTCCTCGTCCCCATGATAAGGTTTTAGAAAACTTACGTGGAAGACTGGATGAATCTTTAATTTGGGCGGTAGTTGAACTCGATAAGATACATTCCCAACACGTCCAATTACCGGGAATGGGCCTTCATATCTCCGGATTAATCCTTTGTGCACCTTCCTAAATGTTTTGAATTGTTGAGGTAAAAGCTTCACCATCACTTGGTCCCCAACTTTGAACTCAACATGTCGTCTTTTCTCATCCGCCCATTTCTTCATTTTCTTGGCCGCCTTATCTAGTGATGCTCGCGCCAAGTCGGCTTGTTCGTGCCACTCCTTCATCGTTCTATAAGCGGCTGGGCTGCTTCCATCATATGAAGCGGCCAAAGCATTCGGGGTCAATGGTTGGCGTCCTGTCACCAACTCAAAAGGACTCTTCCCCGTGGACTCACTCCTTTGCATGTTATAAGAGAACTGAGCAATATCAAGAAGCTTAGCCCAATCATGTTGATTTGCACTTATATAGTGTCGAAGATAGAGCTCCAATAGTGCATTCACCCTTTCCGTCTGTCCGTCTGTTTGGGGATGAAAACTCGTGGAGAAATTCAAGTCCGTCCCCATGATCTTGAACAACTCCGTCCAAAAACGCCCTGTGAACCTCGGATCTCGATCACTTACTATCACATGCGGTATCCCCCAATACTTCACCACATTCTTGAAAAATAGTTTTGCGGTTTCATCCGCGGTAACTTCGGATGATGCGGCTATGAAGGTACCATACTTAGAAAACCGGTCTACCACGACTATAATACTCCCACACCCTTCCGACTTAGGTAAGCAAGTAATGAAGTCCATGGAAACACTCTCCCATGGTCCTTTCGGTGTAGGTAGCGGCTGTAATAGTCCTCCTGGTTGGCGTTGCTCTATCTTATCTTGTTGGCATATTAGGCATGTTCGCACGTACGTCTCTACGTCGTCTTCCATCCTTGGCCAATAATAAGTGCCTTCTACTAATGCCAGTGTCCTCTTGATACCTGGATGACCAGCCCACTTTGAATCATGACACTCCTTCAAGATTGTCCGTCTAAGATCACCCCACTTAGGCACATATAACCGGTCTCCTTTGGTGAATAATAGATCACCCTTGAGCCAAAACCTTCGCGTTTTCCCATCTCGAGCCAATCCAACAAGGTTTTTGGCTATAGAATCATGCTCTAATCCCTCCTTTATACGATCTTGAAGGAAGAATTGTGGTTTTGTGATCGCTGCAAACTCCGCCTTACGACTTAGGGCATCAGCTACCACATTGGCTTTCCCAGGCTTATACTCCAACACATAGTCAAATTCGGCTAGGAAGTCTTGCCAACGAGCTTGTTTGGGACTCAACTTCTTTTGGGTTTGAAAATAACTCGTTGCCACATTATCCGTCTTAATCACGAACCTTGATCCCAAAAGATAATGCCTCCATGTCCTCAGACAATGAACCACTGCCGTCATCTCCTTCTCCTGCACAGTGTACTTCCTTTCCGCCTTGTTAAGTTTTCGGCTTTCGAACGCGATTGGGTGACCCTCTTGCATTAGAACTCCTCCAATAGCAAAGTCCGATGCGTCTGTGTGTAACTCGAACGGAATGGTCACATCCGGAAGTCTCAACACCGGTTCTTCCATGACCGCTCCTTTCAACTCTTCGAATGCTGCTTGACATTTCTCATCCCACAACCAAGCTTTGTTCTTCTTTAACAATTCTGTCAATGGAGCCGCTTTCGCCGAGTATCCCTTGATAAAACGACGATAGTAGTTTACTAAACCAAGAAAAGATCGTAAATCAGTCACCTTCATTGGTGCCTCCCACTCTTGAATTGCCTTGACCTTAGCCCCGTCCATGAGTAACTTCCCATTTTTAATTCGATGTCCAAGAAAATCCACCTCCTCTAATCCGAATGAACATTTCTCTAGCTTCACATACAACTCGTTGTCCCTTAGTACTTGGAATACTTGCTTCAAGTGCCTCACATGATCTTTCATGGTATCGCTATACACGACTATGTCATCCAGGTACACCACGACAAACTTGTCGAGGAACGGGTGGAATAATTTGTTCATCAAAGTACAAAATGTGGCAGGGGCATTGGTTAAACCAAAGGGCATGACTAGGAATTCATAAGCGCCATACCTCGTCACGCATGTGGTCTTAGCCTCATCTCCTTCGGCAATTCGGACTTGATAATATCCCGATCTCAAGTCTAACTTGGAGAAGTATCTCGCCTTCCCAAGTTGATCGAACAAATCAGCAATAAGTGGGATTGGGTATTTGTTCTTGATAGTTACCTTGTTGAGTGCCCGGTAATCTATACACATCCGCAAGGACCCATCCTTCTTTCTTTGAAATAGCACCGGAGCACCATACGGGGATTTTGACGGTCGGATGTATCCCGCATCCAGCAACTCCTTGAGTTGTCTTCGCAACTCCTCTAACTCGGGTGGTGGCATTCGGTATGGGGCTTTGGAAGGTGGTTTTGATCCCGGCTCCAACTCGATCGCATGGTCAACCTCCCTCCTAGGTGGTAACTTCTTTGGTAACTCCTTGGGCATGACATCCTTGAACTCATCGAGGACCTTCTCAATCTCCTTGGGTACCTCTAGTTTTCCCTTATCTTCGACCGTCTCTTGCTTTGCTACCGCTAAATAGCATGTCTCATTCTTGTTGTACCCCTTCTTGAATTGCATGGCCGAAAGTGACTTGGATGCACTCTTGCTTCCACGTTCGGTTGACACCATACAAGTCTTCTCACCATCCAAGATACACAGTGAATTAGCAAACGGCATAGGGAAACCGCGTACCTTATCTAGGAACTCCATCCCAAGTACTAACTTGAAGTCGTCCATAGGCACGACTGAGAGATCAATCATTCCTTCCCATTCTCCAATCTTCACATATACGTCTTTAGCCACCCCACTAATCGGTCTGGCACTCGTGTTCACCGTCTTCATCATGCCACTCTCTTTTGTTTCCTTAAGTCCTAGCCTTTTGGCTTCATCGGTGGAGATAAAGTTATGAGTTGCTCCCGTATCCACCAAAGCTCGTACCCGATCTCCACAAATGTTAATATCTACGAATTGGAGTCCTTTAGCCACTACCTTGGGTATCTCCGTCTTGGCCTTGATTGCGTTGAGGATATGCATTGATCCTATGCACCGCTCCTCATCCTGACAACCCGCCTTTTGAGCTTCCATAGCATGAAGGCTAGCTTTCTTCGGACAATCTCGGGCTCTATGCGGTCCATCACATATGAAACATCCATCATTCTTGTAAGAAGTTTTTATGCTCTTGTTATTCCCGGTTGGTGGCTTACGTGTATTATCATTCCTTGATTGGGCGGGCTTATCTCCCCCACCTTTCTCATGGCTCACCTTCTTATCTTTTGACTTGAACGAATCTTTCCTATTAGCATGGTCGACTAGTGCCTCCGCTTGAGCAATTGCGGTGGCAAGGTCTTGGACTCCTCGTCTCTCCAACTCCGTTTTAGCCCAAGGTTGCAAACCATCGAGAAAATAGAAGAGGAGAATATCATCGGGAATATTTGGGACCTCCAGGCTAAGGTTCGTGAATTCTTTAATATACTCCCGAATCGTCCCGGAATGATGTAATTTACGTAGACGACTCATCGCATCCTTTTGAGCATTCTTGGGGTAGAATTGATTCTTAAGTTCAGTAAGGAAATCATCCCAAGTATCAATAGTAACCGTACCTTTCTCGATATCTCCATATCGACGACGCCACCATAACGCTGCGGTATCCTTCAGGTAACGGGTTGCCGTCTTGATCTTCATTGCATCATCCACTATGTTGACTCCCTCCAAGTATTGTTCCATCTCCCATATAAAATCATCAACCGCTCGAGCTTCCCGCTTCCCCACGAACGGTGACGGCTTGGGAACGTCCACCTTCGGATCATTGCATCCAGTGTTGCTACCCCCACTAGCCATGAATCTCAAACAAGAGTTCATGTTGGTTTGTAAATCCACGAGGCGTTGGTGAATAGTGGAGACCTCCCCCTCCATTTCGCCTCGCAACCTCGTAATCTCACCCATGAGCATATCCCTTAAGTCATGGATCTCACGTCGCATGTCAACGTCTAGCACGTTGATTGCACTCTTGCAATCATCTTTCAATTCGTCAAAGTCCCCGTCCAAACCATCCAAACGTTGGTGGACGTCTTCGACCTTTGCTTTCACGTCGTCCATGGATGTCTCTACATCCATGATCCTCTTGTCCAAGTTTGCGACAAAGTCTTTGGACATACCTCGGTTCTTCTTGGCTCCTTGTCGAGTCTCTACCCGACCACGAGTCTCATCACCCATCACACCACTTGTTGCGCTCACATTCTTCTCGGTCTCGGTTGCCATCTCCTTGAATCGACCTTGCTCTGATACCAAATGTCACGGACTTATCTCAATAAGCTCACGTGCGGCACTTAGTCTCTACTAAGTCAGCCTTACTCGGACCTTATAATGATTCAAGTAACCAAAAGAGAAAATATTATAGAACAAGTGGAATTGAAGAAAATACTTATATTGCTTGAGAATGCTTTACAAGAGAGAATGTTTGAGATTTGAGGTGTGGTGTGCCAAATGAGACCACCCCTATTTATACTACTTCTAACACAAAATGGATGGCTAAGATTAATCTAAATCAATGGTTAGGATCTAAGTACTAGAAACTTCAAGTATATACATGGAGATAGATATTTCCATGAACATTCCATACCATTCCATGGAAGAACTCATGGGAAAGTTCTAGGAAGCTTCCATGATGTTCTTGGGCCTTCCATGAAGTTCTTGGGTTAAAACCCTTAATTGGGTCATAATCTTAGTGGGTTGGGCCACAAACTTATTGGGTTGTGACAATATGCTGTTGTCTCGTACATGGCTTTGGTTCATGAAATTATAATATGTACTCTGATATTTAGATTCTGTACACCACTCAATTTTATAAAAAATATGAAAACATTTATATATGTGAATGATCAGTAGTTGTCTTAACATGTTGCAACTAATCATTATAATTACCGGTTTTAGTTTCTATTTAATAATTATTTTTATTTTATTTTAAGATGACTTTATTTTATAAATTATTAATTCCCGAAGTTTTTAATTTGGTTAAATGGTGAACCGATCCAAATAAACCGATTTTGTATTTGGTTGGATTGGTTTGGTTTTATAATATTTGGTTTGGTTAATGGTTCTCAAAAGTATTTTTAAAAAACCGACTTATCCAAACCGATTAACCCGAATAAACCATAAATCGACCGAACTTACACCCCTACTCAAATATATAGTCACACATACATATAAATTGCTTCCAATGAGACTATTAGTTCTCAATTGGCAAAATAAATGATTAAAAAGAAAAGACAAAATAGACCATTTCGTCCCTTTATTTTTCACTTTTTGACCATTTCATCCATGTATTTTATTTTCTGCATTTTTCATTCTTAAAAGCATTTTAAAGTCTCAATTTCATCCCTCACCCTAACAAATGTTACCTGAATCCGTTAAAACTATTCACATGAAATATCTACGTAATCTGTAACTAATTAAATTACAAAAATCAATTCCTTCTTCCACTGATTATGTCTTACAGTTCAAAACCTTCAAATAATTCACTTATATCATTAAACGGCCTTGGTAAAAATCGGACCCTCAAGATGAACGATACTGACACAGGTGCGGACCTATGAAGGGTCAGGGTGGGTCGCCCGCCCCCAGTGGATTTGCAATTTTTAGTGTAAATTTTTTCGGTTTTTCGATTTTGACCCCGGTGGAATTTTTTTTTTGCCCCAAACCCTTCATATTTTGTCCCAAAACCTCCGTATTTTGCCCCAAAACCTTCTTATTTTACCCAAAAATCTCTAAATTTTGCTCAAAAACCTATATATTTTGCCCCAAAACCTCCATATTTTGCCAAAAAAAATCTATACGTTTTAGAAAAAAATTCCGCCCCCGGTGAAAATATTTCCTGGATCCGCCACTGCAAATAATGTATTACGAGTTTATGTATATTGTATATTGTATATTGTATTGTATTGTATTGTATATATGTTAAAATTATCAGACTAAAGATTATGGGATATAAGGAGTAAAATAATAGGCATGATTTGAAATCACATTATAAATGCAAATAATGTATTACGAGTTTAACGTCAATGACAAAATAATAACATAAAATAGGCCATCTTGTTCAATTACAACCAATAACGTTAGCAAGACTTTTAACGTTAATGACAAGATCATAACATTAACTTAAGTGCAAGTGGTCCTGTTGTTTATGTCGTTAATTACTCGTAGTACATTTTCAAATATATTTTACCACAAAAAATATCTAATTAAAATGTGCAATTTACAATAAGAGCTTATTGAAGCTTATGGGAGCTTATGAGAGCTTAAGCTTATGATTTTAATAAGCTCCAAGTTATAAGCTTTATTTGGTAGACATAAAAAACAGTTTATGAAAATTATAAGCTCTTAAAAAATAAGCTACTTGTAGTAGCTTATATGAAGAAAAAAAAATAGAGCTTATGAACTGGAAAATAAACTCCAGCTAGTTTACCAAACACTTATAAAAAATAATAAGCTCCAGCTACCAGCTTTAAAAATAAGCTCCAGCTATAAGCTCCAGTTCCAGCTAGTTTAACCCAAACACACGGAAACGGAGAAAGTTATAAAATATAATAACTTGTGATATGATGTTCAAGGATCAAGATAGCAATATCATATGTCAATATGTCAATATCATAAATCATAAAAGCATAATTCATAAATAACGAAATATCCTTATCCTACACATAATTTGTTTTCATTCTTATTAAACAATCAGCAACGTTAATAAGCATAATTCATAAATAACGAAATATCCTTATCCTACACATAATTTGTTTTCATTCTTATTAAACAATCAGCAACGTTAATCTATATATTTAGTCAAATCTGTTGACCTAAAGATTCTTCACAAGTCATTGGTCAAGCTTTGAAATAGTCAGATTAAGAAATAAACTCAAGAAATAACAGTAAGATAATAACCATCCGGGCTTGCCTGGGTGGCCATTCCATATGTGCAGACTTGTATTCACTCCAGGTGATGCAGGTTCGAATTCATGGGAGGGGAGGTTTTTTCACAAATGCTGAGTCACCATTCCACCTTCTGGGTGGGTGGGACCTCAGATAAAATCAACTCCCCTTCGGGGATTCGAGAGTGGGTTTCCTCCTCCGCGGGTGCGTGCGTTTAACCAACTAACCGGCCGTTAAAAAAAATTAACAATAAGATAACAATTAATAATTAATATTAATATTAGTAATAAATAATAATAATTGAATTAAAATTTAAAAGATTGAATTAGCCTTTGATTACCATTTGTTAATAGTTAACGATAAAACTTACTCGTATTATTTATTTATTTAATTTTGTTTATATAAAGAATTGTGTATTTAAGTTAAAAACCTATTCTTGTGACCAAAAATAAGTTAGGAAACTTGACCATGCAATAAGCTACTTTTCCTATTTCTCCTTTGACTTAACCTCACCACTATGGACGACTTCGAACCACTATCGGTCACTATAATGGAGGACTTCGTTATCTAAGCTTAGTCTCCACGCTTGTCCATTTGATATATATATATATATATATATATATATATATATATATATATATATAGTAGGATCAAGAGGGAAGTAACCAATCGGAGGGAAGCGGGGGAAGCAGAAACTTTTTTTTTCGTTTTTTGAAAAAACTTTTTCACGAACATTATAGATGGGATGAAAATATGAACATTTAGTTGAGACACTTTGTGATAAATGTTTTTATTTTGGCGGAAAAACGCTCGAAGAAGTAATATATAACAATTATCGTGTTTTTCGAGCGTACGTTGAGGTTTTAGCTATTGGGGTTTAGATATTAGGGTTTAGATATTAGGGTTTATAGGGTTTAGATATTAGGGTTTATAAATTTATGGTTTAGGGTTTAGATTTAAGATTTAGATTGAGTTTTTAACACGAACGGTTTAGAGTTTTGGGGTTTAGGGTTTAGGGTTTGGTGTTTTGGATTTATGGAATAAACCCAAAACACCAAACCCTAAACCCTAAACCCTAAACCCCAAAACTCTAAATCGGGCTAAATTTTACTTCACAAAACATGAAGAAAAAAAACGTACATATTCTTCACGAACAATATTATCTTGAATGTTATTTTTGTCGATCGTTTTTCCGCCTAAATAATAACATTCATCACGAAGTGTCTCTTCTAAATGTTCATATTTTTGTGTGATCTTGATGCCGGAAAAAAAAAATTCCAAAAAAACGAAAAAAAAAAAAAAATTGCTTCCCCCCGATTGGTTACTTCCCCATTGATCATGCCCCTATATATATATATATATATATATATATATATATATATATATATATATATATATATATATATATATATATATATATACATACATATATATAATACAATTATGTATATATACAGATTTCACGAAGCAGCTACACTAAACTATACATATACGTGAAGACTTAGAAATGTATAAATGTGAGTTGCAGATTAATCTATTCCCATTCGTTTTGCAGCAACACGTGAAACCCCGAATTAATCAACCACTGGTATGACTCCATCCAGATCTTTTTGAGACACTTTTGAGATCCAGTGGTTTGAATATTAGAAAATATACACGATGGGTTCCACTCCGAATTCTTGAAAATTTTGTTATTTCGAGACTTCCAAATTAAATAGCAACACACTCATTTGGATGCCTGTCATATACAATTCCCATGTTTGGTAAGGGATGCAAACAACTAGACATCGAAAATGGATTCATATGATTGTATGCTTCAAATTGGTAGGTTCCACCACTCAAGAAATAGAAGCTAGACTTCCATCACTTTATCCATACGTAGTTGACGTAAATGCTGATAATGATTTTGGCCGAAAGTGAGTGTTGATCTATTTTAAAGCGCCACTACCATTTACCCATTAGAGCTCAGTCTTTTGCGGTTAATTCCTGAACTTCGACCCATCAACAAAAGAAATTGCACCTTAGAGATTCGAGAAGCTCAGTCAAACTTGTCTGAGATTGGAAAAGGAATAAGAAATAAAGTGGCAAGCTACTCAAAATCGTGTCGACCTCCCGCCAAGGGACAAGGTCTTTGACAAGGATGGCAATGAATCGGATGTGGACCGGGTGGTCCTATATCCATATCCATATCCATTTAATTTTTAAAATCTATATCCACATCTATTTAAATATAATTTATCCATCAATATCCATATTCGTTGGATTAAGCGGGTTAACGAATATTTGTTGGATGTTAAATTTTTCTTAAGATATTCCTATTACGAAATGAAATTATTAAAGTATTTTTAACAAAGATATGTAAGATATATGAATTTAATACTATTCACATATGAATTTCGGGTGGTAAATGGATATATTTGTGGATGATAAATTGTCATCTATACCTAATCCATCAATTATTTACATCGTCCACATTCATATCCATTTATCATCCATTTATATCATCCATATACATTTAAATTGATCGGATCAGATATCCATTGCCATCCCTAGTCTTTGATCTCCAAATCGATAATCATTTTTTAAATTTATCAATCACCGGTTGCCAGGCTAGATCTTTGTTCATTTTAACTCCGAGATTTCTTCGAAGCATTTGAGAAATTTCATGATATTTGATGCGTTTCTCGTACTCCATTATTCGAAAAAGATTATGTAATCGGCATATTACAAGTGGGACACTGTTATTTTTTTCTTGGCCGACCTTAATCCCCTTTATTTGGCCACTTTCGAGAGCTTTTTGGTAAGGATATTTAGAACCTATGCAGCTATAATGAAGAGGAAAGAGGAAATCGGGTCCCCTTGCCTAACTCTTATCATCAGTTTAAACTCTCTCGTGGGTGACTCATTTACTAACACCGATATAGAAGCGGATGAGAGGCAAGACTTTACCCACCTAATCCCCTTAGCACCAAAGCCCAAACTCCTCATATTATTAACGATGAAATCCCACTTTAAGTGCTCGAATGTATAGTGACCCGAACTTTTCCATGTTTATATATATTAATTGAGATTGATATTTACGTGACTAAATGTTTCCAAGGTGTTAAGCAATCAAACTTGTTAAGACTTGATTAAATGAAATAAGTTTCATATACATAATTGATCACCCAAGTTGACCGGCGATTCACGAACGTTACAAATTTGTAAAAACTACATGTTGTGGTATATATAGACATATATATATGGTTGACATGAGATTATGATGAGTAAGTATCTCACTAGGTATATTAACAATGTGTGATATACATAAAAAATGAGATTACTAAGTTAAGAAACTCGAAATGATATATATAACGATTATCGTTATGATAACGTCTACTAAATACATATGTATCATATTAAGATATTGATACACTATATTTAACATGATAAAATGATATTTAAATATATCATTAAGTGTGTTAACAATGAACTACATATGTAAAAACAAGACTACTAACTCAAGAATTACGAAACGAGACTTATATGTAACGATTATCGTTGTAACGATATTTTAATGTATATATCATATTAAGAGATATTCATACATCATAATATCATGATAACATAATAATTTAACATCTCATTTGATATAATAAACATTGGGTTAACAACATTAATTGAGATCGTTAACTTAAAGGTTTCAAAACAACACTTACATGTAACAACTAACGAAGACTTAACGACTCCATTAGAATGTATATACATGTTGTGTTTTGATATGTATTCTTACACTTTTGAAAGACTTTAAGACACATATCAAAGTACTTCTACTTAACAAAAATGCTTACAATTACATCCTCGTTCAGTTTCATCAACAATTCTACTCGTATGCACCCGTATTCGTACTCGTACAATACACAGCTTTTAGATGTATGTACTATTGGTATATACACTCCAATGATCAGCTCTTAGCAGCTCATGTGAGTCACCTAACACATGTGAGAACCATCATTTGGCAACTAGCATGAAATATCTCATAAAATTACAAAAATATTAGTAATCATTCATGACTTATTTACATGAAAACAAAATTACATATCCTTTATATCTAATCCATATACCAACGACCAAAAACACCTACAAACACTTTCATTATTCAATATTCTTCATCTAGTTGATCTCTCTCAAGTTCCATCTTCAAGTTCTAAGTGTTCTTCATAAATTCCATAAGTTTAGTTTCATAAAAATCAAGAATACTTCCAAGTTTGCAAGTCTACTTCCAAGCTTTCTAATCCATTCCAAGTAATAATCTAAGATCAAGGAACCTTTGTTATTTACAGTAGGTTATCTTTCTAATTCAAGGTAATATTCATATTCAAACCTTGATTCAATTTCTACAACTATAACAATCTTATTTCGAGTGAAAATCTTACTTGAACTGTTTTCGTGTCATGATTCTGCTTCAAGAACTTTCAAGTCATCCAAGGATCCTTTGAAGCTAGATTCATTTTTATCATTTCCAGTAGTTTTATCCAGAAAACTTGAGATAGTAATGATGTTCATAACATCATTTGATTCATACATATAAAGCTATCTTATTCGAAGGTTTAAACTTGTAATCACTAGAACATAGTTTAGTTAATTCTAAACTTGTTCGCAAACAAAAGTTAATCCTTCTAACTTGACTTTTAAAATCAACTAAACACATATTCTATATCTATATGATATGCTAACTTAATGATTTAAAACCTGGAAACACAATGAACACCATAAAATCGGATATACGCCGTCGTAGTGAAATCGGGGGCTGTTTTGGTTTGGATAATTAAAAACTATGATAAACTTTGATTTAAAAGTTGTTCTTCTGGGAAAATGATTTTTCATATGAACATGAAACTATATCCAAAAATCTTGGTTAAACTCAAAGTGAAAGTATGTTTTTCAAAATGGTCATCAAGATGTCGTTCTTTCGACGGAAATGACTACCTCTTTAGTAATTGACATGTAACTTATATTTCTAACTATAAACCTATACTTTTTCTGTTTGGATTCTTAAATTAGAGTTCAATATGAAACCATAGCAATTTGATTCACTCAAAACGGATTTAAAATGAAGAAGTTATGGGTAAAACAAGATTGGATATTTTTGATCTTTTTAGCTACGGGAAATGTTTAACAAATCTATACAAATCGTATCCTAGCTAACTTATATTGGATTATACATGTATTCTAATATATTATGTAATCTTGGGATACCATAGACTCCTATGCAAATGTTTTGACATATCATATCGACTCATGTATATATATTATTTGGAACAACCATAGACACTCTATATGCAGTAATGTTGGAGTTAGCTATACAGGTTTGAGGTTGATTCCAAAAATATATATACTTTGAGTTGTGATCTAGCCTGAGACGTGTATACACTGGGTCGTAGATTGATTCAAGATAATATATATATCGATTTATTTCTGTACATCTAACTGTGGACAACTAGTTGTAGGTTACTAACGAGGACAGCTGACTTAATACACTCAAATCTTTAAAACATAATAAAAATGGTTGTAATTATATTTTGATCATACTTTGATATATATGTACATATTTGTATAGGTTCGTGAATCGATCCGTGGCCAAATCTTATTTTCGAGGAAGGAAATATCTGTGAAAGTGAGTTATAGTCCCACTTTTAAAATCTGATATTTTTGGGATGAGAATACTTGCAGGTTTTATAAATGATTTACAAAATAGACACAAGTACGTGAAACTACATTCTATGGTTGAATTATCGAAATCGAATATGCCCCTTTTTATTAAGTCTGATAATCTAAGAATTAGGGAACAGACACCCTAATTGACGCGAATCCTAAAGATAGATCTATTGGGCCTAACAAACCCCATCCAAAATACCGGATGCTTTAGTACTACAAAATTAATATCATATCCGAAGGGTGTCCCGGAATGATGGGAATATTCTTATATATGCATCTTGTTAATGTCGGTTACCAGGTGTTCACCATATGAATGAATTTTATCTCTATGTATGGGATGTATATTGAAATATGAAATCTTGTGGTCTATTATTATGATTTGATGATATATAGGTTAAACCTATAACTCACCAACATTTTTAAGAGTTTCCGCTGTTGCATACTAAAATAAGGACAAGATTTGAAGTCCATGCTTGTATGATATTATGTAAAAACTGCATTTAAGAAACTTAATTTTGATGTAATATATTCTTATTGTAAACCATTATGTAATGGTCGTGTGTAAACGGTATATTTTAGATTATCATTATTTGATAATCGACGTAAAGCTTTTTAAACCTTTATCGATAAAATAAAGGTTATGGTTGTTTTAAAAATGAATGTAGTCTTTGAAAAACGTCTCATATAGAGGTCAAAACCTCGCAACGAAATCAATTAATATGGAACGTTTATAATCAATATGAACGGGACATTTCAGTTGGTATCAGAGCGTTGGTCTTAGAGAACCAGAAAATTTGCATTAGTGTGTCTTATCGAGTTTGTTAGGATGCATTAGTGAGTCTGGACTTCGACCGTGTTTTCTTTAAAAATGATTCCTTAACATTTTTGTTGGAAACTATATATTATTAACATGTAAATATTATGTGATATATTAATCTCTTAACATGTTTAATATTGTGTGATAGATGTCTACCTCTAGCACAAATCTCATTAACTCACCTAATAATAACGAAGAGTCGAATATATATTGGCAAGATTCACAAGTTCCCAAAGAACCGGAAGAAGAGGAACCGGAAGAAGAGGAACCAGAAGAAGAGGAACTGGAAGAAGAAGAGGTTCCGGAGGGGGGAATAGTAGGAACCACAGAAAACCGGTCAAATAAAAGAAAATCCTCAACCAATGGACCAAAGTTAATAATGGTCAATGGTGTTTCCGCTAAGGAAGCAAAATATTGTGAAAATTACCAATTTTTCGATGAATCGGATCCTGATGAGGATTCCGATGATGTTATAGAAATTATCCCGACCCAATTTAATGAGGCAAAAGAAAATAATAAGGGAAAAGGCATCAAAATAGAGAAATCTGATTCCGACTCCAATGAACTTTATATGTACCGTCAACACCCGTATTTTCAATATCGTGACAATAACCCAGGAACCTCTAAACCACCAGGTTTTTCTAAACCAATGTGGAAAATGACGGCTCGTATTAGAGGAACATCATATATCCCTAGAAAATTAGGAAAAAGAACCAAGTCCGAAGAAGAAGAAACCAGTGATTCAGATTAGAGGGGTGTGAGCATGTTGTGTAATAAATGTATTGTAGTGTGCTTGTACTTTTATGTTCTATGTAAAAATTGCTTGTATTGTTTGTTATTACGAATCTAATCCTTGTCTATTTTACAGTATCAAAACAAAATGGACGTTAAGGGTAGACAACCGAATATTTTAGAAGACCTACCAGAGGATATGATTGAGGAAATCTTGTCTAGAGTCGGTCAGAATTCATCAGCACATTTAGTTATGGCGAAATTAACTTGTCAAACATTTGAAAGACTTTCCAGAAATGTCTTAGTTTATAAAATGCTTTCCTTTTATAGGTGGGGTATATCACATTGGGGAGACTTTAAGTTACGCCGTGTTTTCTTTAAAGCGTTAAATGCGGGGAACTCAAATGCAATTTTACGCTACGGGTTAAGAACATATTTTGACTCAACATATCCCAACATAGGATTTCGTGAATTAGAAAGAGCTTCTAACATGCAACATAAAGAAGCATGTTATGCTTACAGGTTAGTGATGTTCGCTTCTTACCAAAGTGAGAAAAAGAACATCAGATTGCAGCTTTTAAATAAAACTTTCCCACAAGTGACGGATTCAGTAGTTGGGGTGAGAAACAAGGTTTTTAGATTATTACGGGGCTGTTGGACATTACGAAACCCTCGTCCTTTTGACGACATTACAACATGCTGCCTAGCCAATGGTCATAACGGTTATTTTCCACAAGACCAAGGATGGGAAGTCGTCTTAGTAAAACCAGAATGCATGACTTGTTTCTGGACTTATGAATTACGTGTCTTTATTTCTTTTGCTGAACAACTTGCGTATTAACTAGATTTATCTTCAAAACTGTCCTGTATCATAGTGTACTATATTTCATGTTATATGTAATATAGCGAAGTTGTAAGTTTGAAGAATATTTGTATGTGATATATTATTATAATCAGTTTTTCATATGGAATTGTAGTAGTTGAATTGTATATTAGCTACTAAGTATGAACTTAAAGGGTAGGTAGTACCCGAATTTAAACTTATAAAACGTTAATATGAAGAAAAAGCTTTTAT
The DNA here is from genome assembly GCF_046630445.1 of Rutidosis leptorrhynchoides. Taxonomy (NCBI): domain Eukaryota; kingdom Viridiplantae; phylum Streptophyta; class Magnoliopsida; order Asterales; family Asteraceae; genus Rutidosis; species Rutidosis leptorrhynchoides. The sequence goes on from NC_092341.1 coordinate 335,481,401, forward strand.
AAATGAGTTCATATTATGCTACGAGATACTATTGACTACACTTAATATTCTGTATGATTAACTTGTTTCATTTGACTATTTTGAAGGAAATGGCACCGACTACTCGACACACCTTGAATATGAGCGAAGAGGAATTTCGTGCCTTTCTTGCTTCAAACATAGCCACAGTACAGGCCGCGCTACATACCAACAATAACTCTGAATCTAACAATACAGCTAACGGTGCAAGAAATTGTGTAGGATGCTCCTACAAGGAATTCACTGCCTGCAAACCTTCAGAATTTGATGGGACCGAAGGACCAATCGGATTGAAACGGTGGACTGAGAAAGTTGAATCGGTGTTTGCCATAAGTAAGTGTGCTGAAGGAGACAAATTGAAGTACGCTACGCATACCTTCACAGGTATTGTATTAACATGGTGGAATACCTATCTAGAGCAAGTGGGACAAGATGCTGCTTACGCGCTACCGTGGTCAGCATTAAAGCACTTGATGAACGAGAAGTACCATCCCAGAACCGAGATCAATAAGCTCAAGTCAGAACTTAGAGGGTTACGAACACAAGGATTCGATATTACTTCGTACGAAAGACGATTCACATAATTGTGCCTATTGTGTCCGAGAGCGTTCGAAGATGAGGAAGAGAAGATCGACTCGTTTGTGAAAGGGTTACCGGAGAGAATCCAAGAAGATATAAGTTAACACGAGCCTACCTCCATACAAAAGGCATGTAGAATGGCTCACAAACTAGTGAACCAGATTGAGGGAAGAATTAAAGAACAGGTGGCCGAAGAGGCCAACGTGAAGCTAGTCAAAAGAAAGTGGGAGGAAAACGGTGATAAGAGTCACCAATAGAACAACAACTATCCCAACAATCGCAACATCAATCGCAACTATAACAAACGGCTCAACAACAACAACAACAACAACAACAACAACTACAACAATCATCCCAACAACAATAATAACCGCAACAACAACAACAATCAGAAGCAGCTATGCCAAAGGTGTGAAAAGTATCACTCGGGGTTCTGCACCAAATTTTGCAACAAGTGTAAAAGAAATGGTCATAGCGCGGTGAAGTGTGACCTCTACGGACCAGGGGTTAACAGAACGAAAGGAACAAATGGTGTCGAAACGAGTAATGGCGGAGCAAGTAGTGTCGGAGCAAGTTATGCCAATGTAGTTTGTTATAAATGTGGAAAACCGGGCCACATTATTAGAAATTTCCCGAACCAGGAGAACACGAATGGACAAGGCCGCGGAAGAGTTTTCAATATTAATGCGGCAGAGGCACAGGAAGACCCGGAACTTGTTACGGGTACGTTTCTTATTGACAATAAATCTACTTATGTTTTATTTGATTTGGGTGCGGATAGAAGCTATATGAGTAGAGATTTTTGTGCTAAATTAAGTTGTCCATTGACGTCGTTGGATAGTAAATTTTTACTCGAATTAGCAAACGGTAAATTAATTTCAGCAGATTATATATGCCGGAATCGAGAAATTAAACCGGGTAGCGAAATATTTAAGATTGATTTGATACCAGTAGAGTTAGGGAGTTTTGATGTAATAGTTGGCATTGACTGGCTGAAGGAGATGAAAGCAGAGATCGTATGTTATAAAAATGCAATTCGCATTGTACGAGAAGAAGGAGAATCCTTAATGGTGTACGGAAATAAGGGCGACACGAAGCTACATCTTATTAGTAATTTGAAGGCACAAAAACTAATAAGAAAAGGTTGCTATGCTGTTCTAGCACACGTTGAGAAAGTACAAACTAAAGAAAAGAGCATCAATGATGTTCCCGTCGCAAAAGAATTTCCCGATGTATTTCCGAAAGAATTACCGGGACTACCTCCACATCGATCTGTTGAATTTCAAATAGATCTTGTACCAGGAGCTGCACCAATAGCTCGTGCTCCTTACAGACTCGCACCCAGCGAGATGAAAGAACTGCAAAGCCAACTGCAAGAACTATTAGAACGTGGTTTCATTCGACCAAGCACATCACCATGGGGAGCTCCTGTTTTGTTTGTCAAGAAGAAGGATGGTACATTTAGGTTGTGTATTGACTACAGAGAGTTGAATAAACTTACCATAAAAAACCGTTATCCACAGCCGAGAATTAACGACTTATTTGATCAACTACAAGGCTCGTCGGTTTATTCAAAAATCAATTTACGTTCTGGATATCATCAAATGCGAGTAAAGGAGGATGATATTCCAAAAACTGCTTTTAGGACGCGTTATGGTCTTTACAAGTTTATGGTTATGCCGTTTGGATTGACTAACGCACCAGCTGTGTTTATGGACCTTATGAACCGAGTGTGTGGGCCATATCTTGATAAGTTTGTCATTGTTTTCATCGATGACATACTTATTTACTCAAAGAATGATCAAGAGCACGAAGAACATTTGAGAAAAGTGCTAGAAGTATTGAGGAAAGAAAAACTGTACGCTAAGTTTTCAAAGTGTGCATTTTGGTTGGAAGAAGTTTAATTCCCCGGTCACATAGTGAACAAAGAAGGTATCCAGGTGGACCCGGCAAAGATCGAAACCGTTGAAAAGTGGAAAACCCCAAAAACTCCGAAGCATATACGTCAATTTTTAGGATTGGCTGGTTACTACAGAAGATTCATCCAAGATTTCTCCAAAATAGCAAAACCCTTGACTGCATTAACGCATAAAGGGAAGAAATTTGAATGGAAGGATGAACAAGAGAAGGCGTTTCAGTTATTGAAGAAAAAGCTAACTACGGAACCTATATTGTCATTGCCTGAAGGGAATGATGATTTTGTGATTTATTGTGACGCATCAAAGCAAGGTCTCGATTGTGTATTAATGCAACGAACGAAGGTGATTGCTTATGCGTCTAGACAATTGAAGATTCACGAGCAAAATTATACGACTCACGATTTGGAATAGGGTGCTGTTGTTTTTGCATTAAAGACTTGGAGGCATTATTTATATGGGGTCAAAAGTATTATATATACCGACCACAAAAGTCTCCAACATATATTTAATTAGAAGCAACTGAATATGAGACAACGCAGGTGGATTGAACTGTTGAATGATTATGATTTTGAGATTCGATACCACCCGGGGAAGGCGAATGTGGTAGCTGACGCTTTGAGTAGAAAGGACAGAGAACCTATACGGGTAAAAGCTATGAATATAATTATTCGTACTAACCTCACTACTCAAATAAAGGAGGCGCAACAGGGGGTTGTAAAAGAAGGAAAGTTGAAGAATGAGATACCCAAAGGATCATAGAAACATCTTAATATTCGAGAAGACGGAACCCGATATAGGGCTGATAGAATTTGGGTACCAAGGTTTGGAGATGTGAGAGAAATGGTACTTAAGGAAGCACATAAAACCGGATATTCAATATATCCCGGAGCGGGGAAGATGTATAAAGATCTCAAGAAACACTTTTGATGGCCGGGTATAAAAGCCGATATTGCTAAATATGTAGGAGAATGTTTGACGTGTTCTAAGGTCAAAGCTGAACATCAGAAACCATCAGGTCTACTACAACAACCTGAAATCCCGGAATGGAAATGGGAAAACATTACCATGGATTTCATTACTAAATTGCCAAGGACTGCAAGTGGTTATGATACTATTTGGGTAATAGTTGATCGTCTCACCAAGTCAGCACACTTCCTGCCAATGAGAGAAGATGACAAAATGGAGAAGTTGGCGCGATTGTATTTGAAGGAGGTTATCTCCAGACATGGAATACCCGTCTCTATTATCTCTGATAGGGATGGTAGATTTGTTTCAAGGTTCTGACAGACGTTGAAACAAGCATTGGGGACTCGTCTAGACATGAGTACTGCTTATCATCCACAAACTGATGGGCAGAGCGAAAGGACGATACAAACGATTAAAGACATGCTACGAGCATGTGTTATTGATTTCGGAAACAGTTGGGATCGACACCTACCGTTAGCAGAATTTTCCTACAACAACAGTTATCATTCTAGTATTGAGATGGCGCCATTTGAGGCACTTTATGGTAGAAAGTGCAGGTCTCCGATTTGTTGGAATGAAGTGGGGGATAGACAGATTACAGGTCCGGAGATAATACAAGAAACTACCGAGAAAATCATCCAAATTCAACAACGATTGAAAACCGCCCAGAGTCGACAAAAGAGCTACGCGGATAGTAAAAGAAAAGATATAGAATTTGAAATTGGAGAAATGGTCATGCTTAAGGTTTTACCTTGGAAAGGCGTTGTTCGATTTGGTAAACGGGGGAAACTAAATCCAAGGTACATTGGACCATTCAAGATTATAGATCGTGTCGGACCAGTAGCTTACCAACTGGAGCTACCTCAACAACTCGCAGCTGTACATAACACTTTCCACGTCTCGAATTTGAAGAAATCTTTTGCAAAAGAAGATCTCACTATTCCGTTGGACGAAATCCAAATCAATGAAAAACTTCAATTCATTGAAGAACCCGTCGAAATAATGGATCGTGAGGTTAAGAGACTTAAGCAAAACAAGATACCGATTGTTAAGGTTCGATGGAATGCTCGTAGAGGACCCGAGTTCACCTGGGAGCATGAAGATCAGATGAAGAAGAAATACCCGCATCTATTTCCAGAAGATTCGTCAACACCTTCAACAGCTTAAAATTTCGGGACGAAATTTATTTAACGGGTAGGTACTGTAGTGACCCGAACTTTTCCATGTTTATATATATTAATTGAGATTGATATTTACGTGACTAAATGTTTCCAATGTGTTAAGCAATCAAACTTGTTAAGACTTGATTAAATGAAATAAGTTTCATATAGACAATTGATCACCCAAGTTGACCGGCGATTCACGAACGTTACAAATTTGTAAAAACTACATGTTGTGGTATATATAGACATATATATATATGGTTGACATGAGATTATGATGAGTAAGTATCTCACTAAGTATATTAACAATGTGTGATATACATAAGAAATGAGATTACTAAGTTAAGAAACTCGAAATGATATATATAACGATTATCGTTATGATAACGTCTACTAAATACATATGTATCATATTAAGATATTGATACACTATATTTAACATGATAAAATGATATTTAAATATATCATTAAGTATGTTAACAATGAACTACATATGTAAAAACAAGACTACTAACTCAAGAATTACGAAACGAGACTTATATGTAACGATTATCGTTGTAACGATATTTTAATGTATATATCATATTAAGAGATATTCATACATCATAATATCATGATAACATAATAATTTAACATTTTATTTGATATAATAAACATTGGGTTAACAACATTAATTGAGATCGTTAACTTAAAGGTTTCAAAACAACACTTACATGTAACGACTAACGAAGACTTAACGACTCCATTAGAATGTATATACATGTTGTGTTTTGATATGTATTTTTACACTTTTGAAAGACTTCAAGACACATATCAAAGTACTTCTACTTAAAAAAAATGCTTACTATTACATCCTCATTCAGTTTCATCAACAATTCTACTCGTGTGCACCCGTATTCGTACTCGTACAATACACAGCTTTTAGATGTATGTACTATTGGTATATACACTCCAATGATCAGCTCTTAGCAGCCCATGTGAGTCACCTAACACATGTGGGAACCATCATTTGGCAACTAGCATGAAATATCTCATAAAATTACAAAAATATTAGTAATCATTCATGACTTATTTACATGAAAACAAAATTACATATCCTTTATATCTAATCCATATACCAACGACCAAAAACACCTACAAACACTTTTATTCTTCAATTTTCTTCATCTAATTGATCTCTCTCAAGTTCCATCTTCAAGTTCTAAGTGTTCTTCATAAATTCCATAAGTATAGTTTCATAAAAATCAAGAATACTTCCAAGTTTGCAAGTCTACTTCCAAGCTTTCTAATCCATTCCTTGTAATCATCTAAGATCAAGGAACCTTTGTTATTTATAGTAGGTTATCTTTCTAATTCAATATAATATTCATATTCAAACTTTTATTCAATTTCTACAACTATAACAATCTTATTTCGAGTGAAAATCTTACTTGAACTGTTTTCGTGTCATGATTCTGCTTCAAGAACTTTCAAGCCATCCAAGGATCCTTTGAAGCTAGATCCATTTTTCTCATTTCCAGTAGTTTTATCCAGAAAACTTGAAGTAGTAATGATGTTCATAACATCATTCGATTCATACATATAAAGCTATCTTATTCGAAGGTTTAAACTTGTAATCACTAGAACATAGTTTAGTTAATTCTAAACTTGTTCGCAAACAAAAGTTAATCCTTCTAACTTGACTTTTAAAATCAAATAAACACATGTTCTATATCTATATGATATGCTAACTTAATGATTTAAAATATGGAAACACGATGAACACCATAAAATCGGATATACGCCGTCGTAGTGAAACCGAGGGCTGTTTTGGTTTGAATAATTAAAAACTATGATAAAATTTGATTTAAAAGTTGTTCTTATGGGAAAATGATTTTTCATATGAATATGAAACTATATCAAAAAATCTTGGTTAAACTCAAAGTGAAAGTATGTTTTTCAAAATGGTCATCAAGATGTCGTTCTTTCGATGGAAATGACTACCTCTTTAGTAATTGACATGTAACTTAAATTTCTGACTATAAACCTATACTTTTTCTGTTTGGATTCTTAAATTAGAGTTCAATATGAAAGCATAGCAATTTGATTCACTCAAAACGGATTTAAAATGAAGAAGTTATAGGTAAAACAAGATTGGATATTTTTGATCTTTTTAGCTACGGGAAATGTTTAACAAATCTATACAAATCATATCCTAGCTAACTTATATTGTATTATACATGTATTCTAATATATTATGTAATCTTGGGATACCATAGACACGTATGCAAATGTTTTGACATATCATATCGACCCATGTATATATATTATTTGGAACAACCATAGACACTCTATATGCAGTAATGTTGGAGTTAGCTACACAGGGTTGAGGTTGATTCCAAAAATATATATACTTTGAGTTGTGATCTAGCCTGAGACGTGTATACACTGGGTCATGGATTGATTCAAGATAATATATATCGATTTATTTCTGTACATCTAACTGTGGACAACTAGTTGTAGGTTACTAACGAGGACAGCTGACTTAATACACTCAAATCTTTAAAACATAATAAAAATGGTTGTAATTATATTTTGATCATACTTTGATATATATGTACATATTTGTATAGGTTCGTGAATCGATCTGTGGCCAAGTCTTATTTCCGAGGAAGGAAATATCTGTGAAAGTGAGTTATAGTCCCACTTTTAAAATCTAATATTTTTAGGATGAGAATACATGCAGGTTTTATAAATGATTTACAAAATAGACACAAGTACGTGAAACTACATTCTATGGTTGAATTATCGAAATCGAATATGCCCCTTTTTATTAAGTCTGGTAATCTAAGAATTAGGGAACAGACACCCTAATTGACGCGAATCCTAAAGATAGATCTATTGGGCCTAACAAACCCCATCCAAAGTACCGAATGCTTTAGTACTTCGAAATTTATATCATATTCGAAGGGTGTCCCGGAATGATGGGGATATTCTTATATATGCATCTTGTTAATGTCGGTTACCAGGTGTTCACCATATGAATGAATTTTATCTCTATGTATGGGATGTATATTGAAATATGAAATCTTGTGGTCTATTATTATGATTTGATGATATATAGGTTAAACCTATAACTCACCAACATTTTTGTTGACGTTTTAAGCATGTTTATTCTCAGGTGATTATTAAGAGCTTCCGCTGTTATTGTAAACCATTATGTAATGGTCGTGTGTAAACGGTATATTTTAGATTATCATTATTTGATAATCTATGAAATGCTTTTTAAACCTTTATCGATAAAATAAAGGTTATGGTTGTTTTAAAAATGAATGCAGTCTTTGAAAAATGTCTCATATAGAGGTCAAAACCTCGCAACGAAATCAATTAATATGGAACGTTTATAATCAATATGAACGGGACATTTCAGTTGGTATCAGAGCGTTGGTCTTAGAGAACCAGAAAATTTGCATTAGTGTGTCTTATCGAGTTTGTTAGGATGCATTAATGAGTCTGGACTTCGACCTTGTTTTCTTTAAAAATGATTCCTTAACATTTTTGTTGGAAACTATATATTATTAACATGTAAATATTATGTGATATATTAATCTCTTAACATGTTTGATATTGTGTGATAGATGCCTACCTCTAACACAAATCCCATTAACTCGCCTAATAATAACGAAGAGTAGAATATATATTGGCAAGATTCACAAGTTTCCGAAGAACCGGAAGAAGAGGAAACGAAACCGGAAGAAGAGGAACCGGAAGAAGAGGAACCAGAAGAAGAGGAACCGGAAGAAGAAGAGGTTCCGGAGGAGGGAATAGTAGGAACCACAGAAAATCGGTCAAATAAAAGAAAATCCTCAACCAATGGACCAAAGTTAATAATGGTCAATGGTGTTTCCGCTAAGGAAGCAAAATATTGGGAAAATTACCAATTTTCCGATGAATCGGATCCTGATGACGATTCCGATGATGTTATAGAAATTACCCCGACCCAATTTAATGAGGCAAAAGAAAATAATAAGGGAAAAGGTATCAAAATAGAGAAATCTGATTCCGACCCCGATGAACTTTATATGTACCGTCAACACCCGTATTTTCAATATCGTGACAATAACCCGGGAACCTCTAAACCACCAGGTTTTTCTAAACCAATGTGGAAAACGACGGCTCGTATTAGAGGAACATCATATATCCCTAGAAAATTAGGAAAAAGAACCAAGTCCGAAGAAGAAGAAACCAGTGATTCAGATTAGAGGGGTGTGAGCATGTTGTGTAATAAATGTATTGTAGTGTGCTTGTACTTTTATGTTCTATGTAAAAATTTCTTGTATTGTTTGTTATTATGAATCTAATCCTTGTCTATTTTACAGTATAAAAACAAAATGGACGTTAAGGGTAGACAACCGAATATTTTAGAAGACCTACCAGAGGATATGATTGAGGAAATCTTGTCTGGAGTCGGTCAGAATTCATCAGCACATTTAGTTATGGCGAAATTAACTTGTCAAACATTTGAAAGACTTTCCAGAAATGCCTTAGTTTATAAAAGGCTTTCCTTTGATATGTGGGGTATATCACATTGGGGAGACTTTAAGTTACGCCGTGTTTTCTTTAAAGCGTTAAATGCGGGGAACCCAAACGCAATTTTACGCTACGGGTTAAGAACCTATTTTGACTCAACATATCCCAACATAGGATTTCGTAAATTAGAAAGAGCTTCTAACATGCAACATAAAGAAGCATGTTATGTGAAATGTCCCGTTCTTATTGATTAAAAACGTTCCATATTAATTGATTTCGTTGCGAGGTTTTGACCTCTATATGAGACGTTTTTCAAAGACTGCATTCATTTTAAAACAAACCATAACCTTTATTTCATCAATAAAGGTTTAAAAAGCTTTACGTAGATTATCAAATAATGATAATCTAAAATATTCTGTTTACACATGACCATTACATAATGGTTTACAATACAAATATGTTACAACAAAATAAGTTTCTTGAATGCAGTTTTTACACAATATCATACAAGCATGGACTCCAAATCTCGTCCTTATTTAAGTATACGACAGCGGAAGCTCTTAATAATCACCTGAGAATAAACATGCTTAAAACGTCAACAAAAATGTTGGTGAGTTATAGGTTTAACCTATATATATCAAATCATAATAATAGACCACAAGATTTCATATTTCAATACACATCCCATACATAGAGATAAAAATCATTCATATGGTGAACACCTGGTAACCGACATTAACAAGATGCATATATAAGAATATCCCCATCATTCCGGGACACCCTTCGGATATGATATAAATTTCGAAGTACTAAAGCATCCGGTACTTTGGATGGGGCTTGTTGGGCCCGATAGATCTATCTTTAGGATTCGCGTTAATTAGGGTGTCTGTTCCCTAATTCTTAGATTACCAGACTTAATAAAAAGGGGCATATTCGATTTCGATAATTCAACCATAGAATGTAGTTTCACGTACTTGTGTCTATTTTGTAAATCATTTATAAAACCTGCATGTATTCTCATCCCAAAAATATTAGATTTTAAAAGTGGGACTATAACTCACTTTCACAGATTTTTACTTCGTCGGGAAGTAAGACTTGGCCACTGGTTGATTCACGAACCTATAACAATATATACATATATATCAAAGTATGTTCAAAATATATTTACAACACTTTTAATATATTTTAATGTTTTAAGTTTATTAAGTCAGCTGTCCTCGTTAGTAACCTACAACTAGTTGTCCACAGTTAGATGTACAGAAATAAATCGATAAATATTATCTTGAATCAATCCACGACCCAGTGTATACGTATCTCAGTATTGATCACAACTCAAACTATATATATTTTGGAATCAACCTCAACCCTGTATAGCTAACTCCAACATTCACATATAGAGTGTCTATGGTTGTTCCGAAATATATATAGATGTGTCGACATGATAGGTCGAAACATTGTATACGTGTCTATGGTATCTCAAGATTACATAATATACAATACAAGTTGATTAAGTTATGGTTGGAATAGATTTGTTACCAATTTTCACGTAGCTAAAATGAGAAAAATTATCCAATCTTGTTTTACTCATAACTTCTTCATTTTAAATCCGTTTTGAGTGAATCAAATTGCTATGGTTTCATATTGAACTCTATTTTATGAATCTAAACAGAAAAGTATAGGTTTATAGTCGGAAAAATAAGTTACAAGTCGTTTTTGTAAAGGTAGTCATTTCAGTCGAAAGAACGACGTCTAGATGACCATTTTAGAAAACATACTTCCACTTTGAGTTTAACCATAATTTTTGGATATAGTTTCATGTTCATAATAAAAATTATTTTCTCAGAATAACAACTTTTAAATCAAAGTTTATCATAGTTTTTAATTAACTAACCCAAAACAGCCCGCGGTGTTACTACGACGGCGTAAATCCGGTTTTACGGTGTTTTTCGTGTTTCCAGGTTTTAAATCATTAAGTTAGCATTTCATATAGATATAGAACATGTGTTTAGTTGATTTTAAAAGTCAAGTTAGAAGGATTAACTTTTGTTTGCGAACAAGTTTAGAATTAACTAAACTATGTTCTAGTGATTACAAGTTTAAACCTTCGAATAAGATAGCTTTATATGTATGAATCGAATGATGTTATGAACATCATTACTACCTTAAGTTCCTTGGATAAACCTACTGGAAAATAGAAAAATGGATCTAGCTTCAATGGATCCTTGGATGGCTCGAAGTTCTTGAAGCAAAATCATGACACGAAAACAAGTTCAAGTAAGATCATCACTTGAAATAAGATTGTTATAGTTATAGAAATTGAACCAAAGTTTGAATATGATTATTACCTTGTATTAGAATTATAACCTACTGTAAGAAACAAAGATTTCTTGAGGTTGGATGATCACCTTACAAGATTGGAAGTGAGCTAGCAAACTTGAAAGTATTCTTGATTTTATGAAACTAGAACTTTTGGAATTTATGAAGAACACTTAGAACTTGAAGATAGAACTTGAGATAGATCAATTAGATGAATAAAATTGAAGAATGAAAGTGTTTGTAGGTGTTTTTGGTCGTTGGTGTATGGATTAGATATAAAGGATATGTAATTTTGTTTTCATGTAAATAAGTCATGAATGATTACTCATATTTTTGTAATTTTATGAGATATTTCATGCTAGTTGCCAAATGATGGTTCCCACATGTGTTAGGTGACTCAAATGGGCTGCTAAGAGCTGATCATTGGAGTGTATATACCAATAGTACATACATCTAAAAGCTGTGTATTGTACGAGTACGAATACGGGTGCATACGAGTAGAATTGTTGATGAAACTGAACGAGGATGTAATTGTAAGCATTTTTGTTAAGTAGAAGTATTTTGATAAGTGTCTTGAAGTCTTTCAAAAGTGTATGAATACATATTAAAACACTACATGTATATACATTTTAACTGAGTCGTTAAGTCATCGTTAGTCGTTACATGTAAATGTTGTTTTGAAACCTTTAGGTTAACGATCTTGTTAAATGTTGTTAACCCAATGTTTATAATATCAAAAGAGATTTTAAATTATTATATTATCATGATATTATGATGTACGAATATCTCTTAATATGATATATATACATTAAATGTCGTTACAACGATAATCGTTACATATATGTCTCGTTTCAAAATCATTAAGTTAGTAGTCTTGTTTTTACATATGTAGTTCATTGTTAATATACTTAATGATATGTTTACTTATCATAATATCATGTTAACTATATATATAACCATATATATGTCATCATATAGTTTTTACAAGTTTTAACGTTCGTGAATCACCGGTCAACTTGGGTGGTCAATTGTCTATATGAAACCTATTTCAATTAATCAAGTCTTAACAAGTTTGATTGCTTAACATGTTGGAAACATTTAATCATGTAAATATCAATCTCAATTAATATATATAAACATGGAAAAGTTCGGGTCACTACAGTACCTACCCGTTAAATAAATTTCGTCCCGAAATTTTAAGCTGTTGAAGGTGTTGACGAATCTTCTGGAAATAGATGCGGGTATTTCTTCTTCATCTGATCTTCACGCTCCCAGGTGAACTCGGGTCCTCTACGAGCATTCCATCGAACCTTAACAATTGGTATCTTGTTTTGCTTAAGTCTTTTAACCTCACGATCCATTATTTCGACGGGTTCTTCGATGAATTGATGTTTTTCGTTGATTTGGATTTCATTTAACGAAATAGTGAGATCTTCTTTAGCAAAACATTTCTTCAAATTCGAGACGTGGAAAGTGTTATGTACAGCCGCGAGTTGTTGAGGTAACTCAAGTCGGTAAGCTACTGGTCCGACACGATCAATAATCTTGAATGGTCCAATATACCTTGGATTTAATTTCCCTCGTTTACCAAATCGAACAACGCCTTTCCAAGGTGCAACTTTAAGCATGACCATCTCTCCAATTTCAAATTCTATATCTTTTCTTTTAATGTCAGCGTAGCTCTTTTGTCGACTTTGGGCGGTTTTCAACCGTTGTTGAATTTGGATGATCTTCTCGGTAGTTTCTTGTATAATCTCCGGACCCGTAATCTGTCTATCCCCCACTTCACTCCAATAAATCGGAGACCTGCACTTTCTACCATAAAGTGCTTTAAACGGCGCCATCTTAATGCTTGAATGGTAGCTGTTGTTGTAGGAAAATTCTGCTAATGGTAGATGTCGATCCCAACTGTTTCCGAAATCAATAACACATGCTCGTAGCATGTCTTCAAGTGTTTGTATCGTCCTTTCGCTCTGCCCATCAGTTTGTGGATGATAGGCAGTACTCATGTCTAGACGAGTTCCTAATGCTTGCTGTAATGTCTGCCAGAATCTTGAAATAAATCTGCCATCCCTATCAGAGATAATAGAGATTGGTATTCCATGTCTGGAGATGACTTCCTTCAAATACAGTCGTGCTAACTTCTCCATCTTGTCATCTTCTCTTATTGGCAAGAAGTGTGATGATTTGGTGAGACGATCAACTATTACCCAAATAGTATCAAAACCACTTGCAGTCCTTGGCAATTTAGTGATGAAATCCATGGTAATGTTTTCCCATTTCCATTCCGGGATTTCGGGTTGTTGAAGTAGACCTGATGGTTTCTGATGCTCAGCTTTGACCTTAGAACACGTCAAACATTCTCCTACGTATTTAGCAACATCGGCTTTCATACCCGGCCACCAAAAATGTTTCTTGAGATCCTTGTACATCTTCCCCGTTCCAAGATGTATTGAGTATCTGGTTTTATGAGCTTCTCTAAGTACCATTTCTCTCATATCTCCAAATTTTGGTACCCAAATCCTTTCAGCCCTATACCGGGTTCCGTCTTCCCGAATATTAAGATGCTTCTCCGATCCTTTGGGTATTTCATCCTTTAAATTTCCCTCTTTTAAAACTCCTTGTTGCGCCTCCTTTATTTGAGTAGTAAGGTTATTATGAATCATTATATTCATAGATTTTACTCGAATGGGTTCTCTGTCCTTCCTACTCAAGGCATCGGCTACCACATTTGCCTTCTCCGGGTGGTAACGAATCTCAAAGTCGTAATCATTCAATAATTCAATCCACCTACGCTGCCTCATATTCAGTTGTTTCTGATTAAATATGTGTTGAAGACTTTTGTGGTCGGTATATATAATACTTTTGACCCCATATAAGTAGTGCCTCCAAGTCTTTAATGCAAAAACAACCGCGCCTAATTCCAAATCATGCGTCGTATAATTTTGTTCGTGAATCTTCAATTGTCTAGACGCATAAGCGATAACCTTCGTTCGTTGCATTAATACACAACCGAGACCTTGCTTTGATGCGTCACAATAAATCACAAAATCATCATTCCCTTCAGGCAATGACAATATAGGTGCCGTAGTTAGCTTTTTCTTCAATAACTGAAACGCTTTCTCTTGTTCATCATTCCATTCAAATTTCTTCCCTTTATGCGTTAATGCAGTCAAGGGTTTTGCTATTCTGGAAAAGTCTTGGATGAACCTTCTGTAGTAACCAGCTAGTCCTAAAAACTGGCGTATGTGTTTCGGAGTTTTCGGGGTTTCCCACTTTTCAACAGTTTCTATCTTTGCCGGATCCACCTTAATACCTTCTTTGTTCACTATGTGACCGAGGAATTGAACTTCTTCCAACCAAAATGCACACTTTGAAAACTTAGCGTACAATTCTTCCTTCCTCAATACTTCTAACACCTTTCTCAAATGTTCACCGTGTTCTTGGTCATTCTTTGAGTAAATAAGTATGTCATCAATGAAAATACTGACAAACTTGTCAAGGTATGGTCCACACACTCGGTTCATAAGGTCCATGAACACAGCTGGTGCATTAGTTAAACCAAACGGCATGACCATAAACTTGTAATGACCGTAACGTGTTCTGAAAGCAGTCTTTGGAATATCATCTTCTTTCACCCGCATTTGATGATACCCGGAACGTAAGTCAATCTTTGAATAAACAGACGAGCCTTGTAGTTGATCAAATAAGTCGTCGATTATCGGTAGTGGGTAGCGGTTCTTGATGGTAAGTTTGTTCAACTCTCGGTAGTCGATACACAACCTGAATGTACCATCTTTCTTCTTGACAAACAAAACAGGAGCTCCCCACGGTGATGTGCTTGGTCGAATGAAACCACGCTCTAAAAGTTCTTGTAATTGGCTTTGCAGTTCTTTCATCTCGCTGGGTGCGAGTCTGTAAGGAGCACGAGCTATTGGTGCAGCTCCTGGTACAAGATCTATTTGAAATTCAACGGATCGATGTGGGGGTAATCCCGGTAATTCTTTCAGAAATACATCGGGAAATTCTATTGCAATGGGAACATCATTGATGCTCTTTTCTTCAGTTTGTACTTTCTCAACGTGTGCTAGAACAGCATAGCAACCTTTTCTTATTAGTTTTTGTGCCTTCAAATTACTAATAAGATGTAGCTTCGTGTTGCCCTTTTCTCCGTACACCATTAAGGGTTTTCCTTTTTCTCGTATAATGCAAATTGCATTTTTGTAACAAACGATCTCTGCTTTCACTTCTTTCAACCAGTCCATACCGATTATCACATCAAAACTCCCTAACTCTACTGGTATCAAGTCAATCTTAAATGTTTCGCTAACCAGTTTAATTTCTCGATTCCGACATATATTATCTGCTGAAATTAATTTACCATTTGCTAATTCGAGTAAAAATTTACTATCCAAAGGCGTCAATGGACAACTTAATTTAGCACAAAAATCTCTACTCATATAGCTTCTATCCGCACCCGAATCAAATAAAACGTAAGCAGATTTATTGTCAATAAGAAACGTACCCGTAACAAGCTCCGGGTCTTCCTGTGCCTCTGCCGCATTAATATTGAAAACTCTTCCGCGGCCTTGTCCATTTGTGTTCTCCTAGTTCGGGCAATTTCTAATAATGTGGCCCGATTTTCCACATTTATAACAAACTACATTGACATAACTTGCTCCGACACTACTTGCTCCACCATTACTCGTTCCGACACCATTTGTTCCTTTCGTTCTATTAACCCCTGGTCCGTAGACCTCACACTTCGCCGCGCTATGACCATTTCTTTTACACTTGTTGCAAAATTTGGTGCAGAACCCCGAGTGATACTTTTCACACCTTTGGCATAGCTGCTTCTGATTGTTGTTGTTGTTGCGGTTATTATTGTTGTTGGGATGATTGTTGTAGTTGTTGTTGTTGTTGTTGTTGTTGTTGTTGTTGTTGTTGTTGTTGGGCCGTTTGTTGTAGTTGCGATTGATGTTGCGATTGTTGGGATAATTGTTGCGATTATTGTTGTAATTGTTGTTGTTGTTGTATTGGTGATTCTTATCACCGTTTTCCTCCCACTTTCTTTTGACTTGCTTCACATTGCCCTCTTCAGCAGTCTGTTCTTTAATTCTTTCTTTAATCTGGTTCACTAGTTTGTGAGCCATTCTACATGCCTGTTGTATGGAGGCGGGCTCGTGTGAACTTATATCTTCTTGGATTCTTTTCGGTAATCCTTTCACAAACGCGTCGATCTTCTCTTCCTCATCTTCGAATGCTCCCGGACACAATAGGCACAATTCTGTGAATCGTCTTTCGTACGTGGTAATATCAAATCCTTGGGTTCGTAACCCTCTAAGTTCTGTCTTGAGCTTATTAACCTCGGTTCTGGGACGGTACTTCTCGTTCATCAAGTGCTTGAATGCTGACCACGGTAGTGCGTAAGCATCATCTTGTCCCACTTGCTCTAGATAGGTATTCCACCATGTTAACACAGAACCTGTGAAGGTATGCGTAGCGTACTTCACTTTGTCCTCTTCAGTACACTTACTTATGGCAAACACCGATTCGACCTTCTCGGTCCACCGTTTCAATCCGATCGGTCATTCGGTTCCATCAAATTCCAAAGGTTTGCAGGCAGTGAATTCTTTGTAGGTGCATCCTACACGATTTCCTGTACTGCCAGATCCAAGGTTATTGTTGGTATGTAGCGCAGCCTGTACTGCGGCTATGTTTGAAGCTAGAAAAGTACGGAATTCCTCTTCATTCATATTCACGGTGTGTCGAGTAGTCGGTGCCATTTCCTTCAAAATAGTCAAATGGAACAAGTTAATCATACAGAATATTAAGAGTAGTTAATAGTATTTCGTAGCATAATATGAACTCATTTATAAAAGCTTTTTCTTCATATTAGCATTTTATAAGTTTAAATTCGGGTAGTACCTACCCGTTAAGTTCATACTTAGTAGCTAATATACAATTTAACTACTACAATTCTATATGAAAAACTGATTATAATAATATTTCGCGTTCAAACTTTTACACAATATTTTACAAACTTACAATACCGCTTATTTTACATATAGCATGAAATATAGCACACAATAAATTTGATACAAGATGGTTGTGAAGATAATTCTAGCTAGTACACAAGTCGTACAGCAAAGGCAATAAAGACACGTAATTCATACGTTCAGAAACAAGTCATGCATTCTGGTTTTACTAGGATTACTTCCCATCCTTGGTCTTGTGGAACATAATCGTTATGGCCGTTGATAAGACAGCGTGTTGTAACGTCGTCAAAGGGACGAGGGTTACGTAATGTCCAACAGTCCCGTAACAATCTAAAAACCTCATTTCTTACCCTAATTACCGACTCCGTAACTTGTGGAAACGTTTTGTTTAATAGTTGTAGCCCGATGTTCTTGTTCTCACTTTGGTGAGAAGCGAACATTACTAATCCGTAAGCATAACATGCTTCTTTATGTTGCATGTTAGCCGCTTTTTCTAAATCATGAAGTCCAATATTCGGATATATTGAGTCAAAATAATTTCTTAACCCATTGCGTAAAATAGCATTTGGGTTCCCCGCAATATATGCGTCAAAGTAAACACATCGTAACTTATGGATTTCCCAATGTGATATCCCCCATCTTTCGAACGAAAGCCTTTTATAAACCAAGGCATTCTTGGAACGTTCTTCGGATGTCTTACAAACTGATCTCGCCTTAAATAGTTGTGCCGAAGAATTCTGACCGACTCTAGACAAGATTTCATCAATCATGTCTCCGGGTAGGTCTCTTAAAATATTGGGTTGTCTATCCATTTTGTGTTTTTATACTGTAAAATAGACAAGAGTTAGATTCATAAAAAAAATACTTATTAATACAAGCAATTTTTACATATATCATAAAGCATAAGCACACTATATTACATATATTGCACCACACGAATACAACTATCTTATTCCGACTCGCTTGTTTCTTCTTCTTCGGTTTTGGTTCGTTTTGCCAAGTTTCTAGGGATATATGATGTTCCCCTAATACGAACCGTCGTTTTCCACATTGGTTTAGAAAAACCTGGTGGTTTAGAGGTTCCCGGGTCATTGTTACAACTTAAGGACTTCGGGGGTTGACGATACATATAAAGTTCATCGGGGTTGGAATTAGATTTCTCAATTTTTATGCCCTTTCCCTTATTATTTTCTTTTGCCTTTTTAAATTCAGTTGGGGTAATTTCTATAACATCATCGGAATTCTCGTCGGAATCCGATTCATCGGAGAATTGGTAATCCTCCCAATATTTTGCTTCCTTGGCGGAAACACCATTGACCATAATTAACCTTGGTCGGTTGGTTGAGGATTTTCTTTTACTTAACCGTTTTATTATTTCCCCCACCGGTTCCGATTCTTCTTCCGGTTCCGATTCTTCTTCCGGTTCCGACTCTTCTTCCGGTTCCTCTTCGGGAACTTGTGAATCAGTCCACGAATCATTCCAATTTACATTTGACTCTTCATTATTATTAGGTGAGTCAATGGGACTTGTTCTAGAGGTAGACATCTATCACATAATATCAAACGCGTTAAGAGATTAATATATCACATAATATTCACATGTTAAAAATATATAGTTTCCAACAAAATTTGTTAAGCAATCATTTTTCAAGTAAACACGGTCGAAGTCCAGACTCACTAATGCATCCTAACAAACTCGATAAGACACACTAATGCAAAATTCTGGTTCTCTAAGACCAACGCTCGGATACCAACTGAAATGTCCCGTTCTTATTGATTAAAAAAGTTCCAT
The DNA here is from genome assembly GCF_046630445.1 of Rutidosis leptorrhynchoides. Classification (NCBI taxonomy): domain Eukaryota; kingdom Viridiplantae; phylum Streptophyta; class Magnoliopsida; order Asterales; family Asteraceae; genus Rutidosis; species Rutidosis leptorrhynchoides. Next base: position 335,500,662 of record NC_092341.1, read on the forward strand.
ATTAATTGATTTCGTTGCGAGGTTTTGACCTCTATATGAGACGTTTTTCAAAGACTGCATTCATTTTAAAACAAACCATAACCTTTATTTCATCAATAAAGGTTTAAAAAGCTTTACGTAGATTATCAAATAATGATAATCTAAAATATCCTGTTTACACACGACCATTACATAATGGTTTACAATACAAATATGTTACAACAAAATAAGTTTCTTGAATGCAGTTTTTACACAATATCATACAAGCATGGACTCCAAATCTCGTCCTTATTTAAGTATGCGACAGCGGAAGCTCTTAATAATCACCTGAGAATAAACATGCTTAAAACGTCAACAAAAATGTTGGTGAGTTATAGGTTTAACCTATATATATCAAATCATAATAATAGACCACAAGATTTCATATTTCAATACACATCCCATACATAGAGATAAAAATCATTCATATGGTGAACACCTGGTAAGCGACATTAACAAGATGCATATATAAGAATATCCCCATCATTCCGGGACACCCTTCGGATATGATATAAATTTCGAAGTACTAAAGCATCCGGTACTTTGGATGGGGCTTGTTGGGCCCGATAGATCTATCTTTAAGATTCGCGTCAATTAGGGTGTCTGTTCCCTAATTCTTAGATTACCAGACTTAATAAAAAGGGGCATATTCGATTTCGATAATTCAACCATAGAATGTAGTTTCACGTACTTGTGTCTATTTTGTAAATCATTTATAAAACCTGCATGTATTCTCATCCCAAAAATATTAGATTTTAAAAGTGGGACTATAACTCACTTTCACAGATTTTTACTTCATCGGGAAGTAAGACTTGGCCACTGGTTGATTCACGAACCTATAACAATATATACATATATATCAAAGTATGTTCAAAATATATTTACAACACTTTTAATATATTTTAATGTTTTAAGTTTATTTAGTCAGCTGTCCTCGTTAGTAACCTACAACTAGTTATCCACAGTTAGATGTACAGAAATAAATCGATAAATATTATCTTGAATCAATCCACGACCCAGTGTATACGTATCTCAGTATTGATCACAACTCAAACTATATATATTTTGGAATCAACCTCAACCCTGTATAGCTAACTCTAACATTCACATATAGAGTGTCTATGGTTGTTCTGAAATATATATAGATGTGTCGACATGATAGGTCGAAACATTGTATACGTGTCTATGGTATCTCAAGATTACATAATATACAATACAAGTTGATTAAGTTATGGTTGGAATAGATTTGTTACCAATTTTCACGTAGCTAAAATGAGAAAAATTATCCAATCTTGTTTTACCCATAACTTCTTCATTTTAAATCCGTTTTGAGTGAATCAAATTGCTATGGTTTCATATTGAACTCTATTTTATGAATCTAAATAGAAAAGTATAGGTTTATAGTCAGAAAAATAAGTTACAAGTCGTTTTTGTAAAGGTAGTCATTTCAGTCGAAAGAACGACGTCTAGATGACCATTTTAGAAAACATACTTCCACTTTGAGTTTAACCATAATTTTTGGATATAGTTTCATGTTCATAATAAAAATCATTTTCTCAGAATAACAACTTTTAAATCAAAGTTTATCATGGTTTTTAATTAACTAACCCAAAACAGCCCGCGGTGTTACTACGACGGCGTAAATCTGGTTTTACGGTGTTTTTCGTGTTTCCAGGTTTTAAATCATTAAGTTAGCATATCATATAGATATAGAACATGTGTTTAGTTGATTTTAAAAGTCAAGTTAGAAGAATTAACTTTTGTTTGCGAACAAGTTTAGAATTAACTAAACTATGTTCTAGTGATTACAAGTTTAAACCTTCGAATAAGATAGCTTTATATGTATGAATCGAATGATGTTATGAACATCATTACTACCTTAAGTTCCTTGGATAAACCTACTGGAAAAGAGAAAAATGGATCTAGCTTCAATGGATCCTTGGATGGCTCGAAGTTCTTGAAGCAAAATCATGACACGAAAACAAGTTCAAGTAAGATCATCACTTGAAATAAGATTGTTATAGTTATAGAAATTGAACCAAAGTTTGAATATGATTATTACCTTGTATTAGAATGATAACCTACTGTAAGAAACAAAGATTTCTTGAGGTTGGATGATCACCTTACAAGATTGGAAGTGAGCTAGCAAACTTGAAAGTATTTGATTTTATGAAACTAGAACTTTTGGAATTTATGAAGAACACTTAGAACTTGAAGATAGAACTTGAGAGAGATCAATTAGATGAAGAAAATTGAAGAATGAAAGTGTTTGTAGGTGTTTTTGGTCGTTGGTGTATGGATTAGATATAAAGGATATGTAATTTTGTTTTCATGTAAATAAGTCATGAATGATTACTCATATTTTTGTAATTTTATGAGATATTTCATGCTAGTTGCCAAATGATGGTTCCCACATGTGTTAGGTGACTCACATGGGCTGCTAAGAGCTGATCTTTGGAGTGTATATACCAATAGTACATACATCTAAAAGCTGTGTATTGTACGAGTACGAATACGGGTGCATACGAGTAGAATTGTTGATGAAACTGAACGAGGATGTAATTGTAAGCATTTTTGTTAAGTAGAAGTGTTTTGATAAGTGTATTGAAGTCTTTCAAAAGTGTATGAATACATATTAAAACACTACATGTATATACATTTTAACTGAGTCGTTAAGTCATCGTTAGTCGTTACATGTAAATGTTGTTTTGAAACCTTTAGGTTAACGATCTTGTTAAATGTTGTTAACCCAATGTTTATAATATCAAAAGAGATTTTAAATTATTATATTATCATGATATTATGATGTACGAATATCTCTTAATATGATATATATACATTAAATGTCGTTACAACGATAATCGTTACATATATGTCTCGTTTCAAAATCATTAAGTTAGTAGTCTTGTTTTTACATATGTAGTTCATTGTTAATATACTTAATGATATGTTTACTTATCATAATATCATGTTAACTATATATATAACCATATATATGTCATCATATAGTTTTTACAAGTTTTAACGTTCGGGAATCACCGGTCAACTTGGGTGGTCAATTGTCTATATGAAACCTATTTCAATTAATCAAGTCTTAACAAGTTTGATTGCTTAACATGTTGGAAACATTTAATCATGTAAATATCAATCTCAATTAATATATATAAACATGGAAAAGTTCGGGTCACTACATTATGATTACGGGTTAGTGATGTTCGCTTCTTACCAAAGTGAGAAAAAGAACATCAAATTGCAGCTTTTAAATAAAACTTTCTCACAAGTGACGGATTCAGTAGTTGGGGTGAGAAACAAGGTTTTTAGATTATTACGGGGCTGTTGGACATTACGAAACCCTCGTCCTTTTGACGACATTACAACATGCTGCCTTGCCAATGGTCATAACGGTTATTTTCTACAAGACCAAGGATGGGAAGTCGTCTTAGTAAAACCAGAATGCATGACTTGTTTCTGGACTTATGAATTACGTGTCTTTATTTCCTTTGCTGAACAACTTGCGTATTAACTAGATTTATCTTCAAAACTGTCCTGTATCATAGTGTACTATATTTCATGTTATATGTAATATAGCGAAGTTGTAAGTTTGAAGAATATTTGTATGTGATATATTATTATAATCAGTTTTTCATATGAAATTGTAGTAGTTGAATTGTATATTAGCTACTAAGTATGAACTTAACGGGTAGGTAGTACCCGAATTTAAACTTATAAAATGCTAATATGAAGAAAAAGCTTTTATAAATGAGTTCATATTATGCTACGAGATACTATTGACTACTCTTAATATTCTGTATGATTAACTTGTTTCATTTGACTATTTTGAAGGAAATGGCACCGACTACTCGACACACCTTGAATATGAGCGAAGAGGAATTTCGTGCCTTTCTTGCTTCAAACATAGCCGCAGTACAGGCCGCGCTACATACCAACAATAACTCTGATCTAGCAATACAGCTAACGGCGCAAGAAATCGTGTAGGATGCTCCTATAAGGAATTCACTGCCTGCAAACCTTCAGAATTTGATGGGACCGAAGGACCAATCGGATTGAAACGGTGGACCGAGAAAGTTGAATCGGTGTTTGCCATAAGTAAGTGTGCTGAAGGAGACAAAGTGAAGTACGCTACGCATACCTTCACAGGTATTGCGTTAACATGGTGGAATACCTATCTAGAGCAAGTGGGACAAGGTGCTGCTTACGCGCTACCGTGGTCAGCATTCAAGCACTTGATGAAGGAGAAGTACCGTCCCAGAACCGAGGTCAATAAGCTCAAGTCAGAACTTAGAGGGTTACGAACACAAGGATTCGATATTACTTCGTACGAAAGACGATTCACAGAATTGTGCCTATTGTGTCCGAGAGCGTTCGGAGATGAGGAAGAGAAGATCGACGCGTTTGTGAAAGGGTTACCGGAGAGAATCCAAGAAGATATAAGTTCACACGAGCCTGCCTCCATACAAAAGGCATGTAGAATGGCTCACAAACTAGTGAACCAGATCGAGGGAAGAATTAAAGAACAGGCGGCCGAAGAGGCCAACGTGAAGCTAGTCAAAAGAAAGTGGGAGGAAAACGGTGATAAGAGTCACAAATAGAACAACAACTATCCCAACAATCGCAACATCAATCGCAACTACAACAAACGGCTCAACAACAACAACAACAACTACAACAATCATCCCAACAACAATAACAACCGCAACAACAACAACAACAACAACAACAACAACAATGAGAAGAAGCTATGTCAAAGGTGTGAAAAGTATCACTCGGGGTTCTGCACCAAATTTTGTAACAAGTGTAAAAGAAATAGTCATAGCGCGGCGAAGTGTGAGCTCTACGGACCAGGGGTTAACAGAACGAAAGGAACAAATTGTGTCGGAACGAGTAATGGCGGAGCAAGTAGTGTCGGAGCAAGTTATGCCAATGTAGTTTGTTATAAATGTGGAAAACCGGGCCACATTATTAGAAATTGCCCGAACCAGGAGAACACGAATGGACAAGGCCTCGGAAGAGTTTGCCATATTAATGCGGCAGAGGCACAGGAAGACCCAGAACTTGTTACGGGTACGTTTCTTATTGACAATAAATCTGCTTATGTTTTATTTGATTTGGGTGCGGATAGAAGCTATATGAGTAGAGATTTTTGTGCTAAATTAAGTTGTCCATTGACGCCGTTGAATAGTAAATTTTTACTCGAATTAGCAAACGGTAAATTAATTTCAGCAGATTATATATGCCAGAATCGAGAAATTAAACTGGGTAGCGAAATATTTAAGATTGATTTGATACCAGTAGAGTTAGGGAGTTTTGATGTAATAGTTGGCATTGACTGGCTGAAGGAGATGAAAGCAGAGATCGGATGTTACAAAAATGCAATTCGCATTGTACGAGAAGAAGGAGAACCCTTAATGGTGTACGGAGAAAAGGGCAACACGAAGCTACATCTTATTAGTAATTTGAAGGCACAAAAACTAATAAGAAAAGGTTGCTATGCTGTTCTAGCACACGTCGAGAAAGTACAAACTGAAGAAAAGAGCATCAATGATGTTCCCGTCGCAAAAGAATTTCCCGATGTATTTCTGAAAGAATTATCGGGACTACCTCCACATCGATCTGTTGAATTTCAAATAGATCTTGCACCAGGAGCTGCACCAATAGCTCGTGCTCCTTACAGACTCGCACCCAGCGAGATGAAAGAACTGCAAAGCCAACTACAAGAACTATTAGAACGTAGTTTCATTCGACCAAGCACATCACCATGGGGAGCTCCTGTTTTGTTTGTCAAAAAGAAGGATGGTACATTTAGGTTGTGTATTGACTACAGAGAGTTGAATAAACTTACCATCAAAAACCGTTATCCACTGCCGAGAATTGACGACTTATTTGATCAACTACAAGGCTCGTCGGTTTATTCGAAAATCGATTTACGTTATGTATATCATCAAATGCAAGTAAAGGAGGATGATATTCCAAAAACTGCTTTTAGGACGCGTTATGGTCATTACGAGTTTATGGTTATGCCGTTTGGATTGACTAACGCACCAGTTGTGTTCATGGACCTTATGAACCTAGTGTGTAGGCCATATCTTGACAAGTTTGTCATTGTTTTCATCGATGACATACTTATTTACTCAAAGAATGATTAAGAGCACGAAGAACATTTGAGAAAAGTGCTAGAAGTATTGAGGAAAGAAAAACTGTACGCTAAGTTTTCAAAGTGTGTATTTTGGTTGGAAGAAGTTCAATTCCTCAGTCACATAGTGAACAAAGAAGGTATCCAGGTGGACCCGGCAAAGATCGAAATCGTTGAAAAGTGGAAAACCCCAAAAACTCCAAAGCATATACGTCAATTTTTAGGATTGGCTGGTTACTACAGAAGATTCATCCAAGATTTCTCCAAAATAGCAAAACCCTTGACTGCATTAACGCATAAAGGGAAGAAATTTGAATGGAAGGATGAACAAGAGAAGGCGTTTCAGTTATTGAAGAAAAAGCTAACTACGACACCTATATTGTCATTGCCTGAAGGGAATGATGATTTTGTGATTTATTGTGACGCATCAAAGCAAGGTCTCGGTTGTGTATTAATGCAACGAACGAAGGTGATTGCTTATGCGTCTAGACAATTGAAGATTCACGAGCAAAATTATACGACTCACGATTTGGAATAGGGTGAAGTTATTTTTGCATTAAAGGCTTAGAGGCATTATTTATATGGGGTCAAAAGTATTATATATACCGACCACAAAAGTCTCCAACATATATTTAATCAGAAGTAACTGAATATGAGACAACGCAGGTGGATTGAACTGTTGAATGATTATGATTTTGAGATTCGATACCACCCGGGGAAGGCGAATGTGGTAGCTGACGCTTTGAGTAGAAAGGACAGAGAACCTATACGGGTAAAAGCTATGAATATAATTATTCGTACTAACCTTACTACTCAAATAAAGGAGGCGCAACAGGGGGTTGTAAAAGAAGGAAAGTTGAAGAATGAGATACCCAAAGGATCAGAGAAACATCTTAATATTCGGGAAGACGGAACCCGATATAGGACTGATAGAATTTGGGTACCAAGGTTTGGAGATGTGAGAGAAATGGTACTTAAGGAAGCACATAAAACCAGATATTCAATACATCCCGGAGCGGGAAAGATGTATAAAGATCTCAAGAAACACTTTTGGTGGCCGGGTATGAAAGCCGATATTGCTAAATATGTAGGAGAATGTTTGACGTGTTCTAAGGTCAAAGCTGAACATCAGAAACCATCAGGTCTACTACAACAACCTGAAATCCCGGAATGGAAATGGGAAAACATTACCATGGATTTCATTACTAAATTGCCAAGGACTGCAAGTGGTTATGATACTATTTGGGTAATAGTTGATCGTCTCACCAAGTCAGCACACTTCCTGCCAATGAGAGAAGATGACAAAATGGAGAAGTTGACGCGATTGTATTTGAAGGAGGTTGTCTCCAAACATGGAATACCGGTCTCTATTATCTCTGATAGGGATGGTAGATTTGTTTCAAGGTACTGACAGACGTTGCAACAAGCATTGGGGACTCGTCTAGACATGAGTACTGCCTATCATCCATAAACTGATGGGCAGAGCGAAAGGACGATACAAACGCTTGAAGACATGCTACGAGCATGTGTTATTGTTTTCGAAAACAGTTGGGATCGACACCTACCGTTAGCAGAATTTTCCTACAACAACAGTTATCATTCTAGTATTGAGATGGCGCCATTTGAGGCACTTTATGGTAGAAAGTGCAGGTATCCGATTTGTTGGAATGAAGTGGGGGATAGACAGATTACGGGTCGGGAGATAATACAAGAAACTACCGAGAAAATCATCCAAATTCAACAACGATTGAAAACCGCCCAGAGTCGACAAAAGAGCTACGCGGACAGTAAAAGAAAAGATATAGAATTTGAAATTGGAGAAATGGTCATGCTTAAGGTTTCACCTTGGAAAGGCGTTGTTCGATTTGGTAAACGGGGGAAACTAAATCCAAGGTACATTGGACCATTCAAGATTATAGATCGTGTCGGACCAGTAGCTTACCAACTGGAGCTACCTCAACAACTCGCGGCTGTACATAACACTTTCCACGTCTCGAATTTGAAGAAATGTTTTGCTAAAGAAGATCTCACTATTCCGTTGGACGAAATCCAAATCAATGAAAAACTTCAATTCATTGAAGAACCCGTCGAAATAATGGATCGTGAGGTTAAGAGACTTAAGCAAAACAAGATACCGATTGTTAAGGTTCGATGGAATGCTCGTAGAGGACCCGAGTTCACCTGAGAGCGTGAAGATCAGATGAATAAGAAATACCCGCATCTATTTCCAGAAGATTCGTCAACACCTTCAACAGCTTAAAATTTCGGGACGAAATTTATTTAACGGGTAGGTACTGTAGTGACCCGAACTTTTCTATGTTTATATATATTAATTGAGATTATTAAGCAATCAAACTTGTTAAGACTTGATTAAATGAAATAAGTTTCATATAGACAATTGATCACCCAAGTTGACCGGCGATTCACGAACGTTACAAATTTGTAAAAACTACATGTTGTGGTATATATAGACATATATATATGGTTGACATGAGATTATGATGAGTAAGTATCTCACTAAGTATATTAACAATGTGTGATATACATAAGAAATGAGATTACTAAGTTAAGAAACTCGAAATGATATATATAACGATTATCGTTATGATAACGTCTACTAAATACATATGTATCATATTAAGATATTGATACACTATATTTAACATGATAAAATGATATTTAAATATATCATTAAGTGTGTTAACAATGAACTACATATGTAAAAACAAGACTACTAACTCAAGAATTACGAAACGAGACTTATATGTAACGATTATCGTTGTAACGATATTTTAATGTATATATCATATTAAGAGATATTCATACATCATAATATCATGATAACATAATAATTTAACATCTCATTTGATATAATAAACATTGGGTTAACAACATTAATTGAGATCGTTAATTTAAAGGTTTCAAAACAACACTTACATGTAACGACTAACGAAGACTTAACGACTCCATTAGAATGTATATACATGTTGTGTTTTGATATGTATTCTTAAACTTTTGAAAGACTTCAAGACACATATCAAAGTACTTCTACTTAACAAAAATGCTTACAATTACATCCTCGTTCAGTTTCATCAACAATTCTACTCGTATGTACCCGTATTCGTACTCGTACAATACACAGCTTTTAGATGTATGTACTATTAGTATATACACTCCAATGATCAGCTCTTAGCAGCCCATGTGAGTCACCTAATACATGTAGGAACCATCATTTGGAAAGTAGCATGAAATATCTCATAAAATTACAAAAATATTAGTAATCATTCATGACTTATTTACATGAAAACAAAATTACATATCCTTTATATCTAATCCATATACCAACGACCAAAAACACCTACAAATACTTTCATTCTTCAATTTTATTCATCTAATTGATCTCTCTCAAGTTCCATCTTCAAGTTCTAAGTGTTCTTCATAAATTTCATAAGTATAGTTTCACAAAAATCAAGAATACTTCCAAGTTTGCAAGTCTACTTCCAAGCTTTCTAATCCATTCCAAGTAATCATCTAAGATCAAGGAACCTTTGTTATTTATAGTAGGTTATCTTTCTAATTCAAGGTAATATTCATATTCAAACTTTGATTCAATTTCTACAACTATAACAATCTTATTTCGAGTAAAAATCTTACTTGAACTGTTTTCGTGTCATGATTCTGCTTCAAGAACTTTCAAGCCATCCAAGGATCCTTTGAAGCTAGATCCATTTTTCTCATTTCCAGTAGTTTTATCCAGAAAACTTGAGGTAGTAATGATGTTCATAACATCATTCGATTCATACATATAAAGCTATCTTATTCGAAGGTTTAAACTGGTAATCACTAGAACATAGTTTAGTTAATTCTAAACTTGTTCGCAAACAAAAGTTAATCCTTCTAACTTGACTTTTAAAATCAACTAAACACATATTCTATATCTATATGATATGCTAACTTAATGATTTAAAACCTGAAAACACGATGAACACCATAAAATCGGATATACGCCGTCGTAGTGAAACCGGGGGCTGTTTTGGTTTGGATAATTAAAAACTATGATAAACTTTGATTTAAAAGTTGTTCTTCTGGGAAAATGATTTTTCATATGAACATGAAACTATATCCAAAAATCTTGGTTAAACTCAAAGTGAAAGTATGTTTTTCAAAATGATCATCAAGATGTCGTTCTTTCGACGAAAATGACTACCTCTTTAGTAATTGACATGTAACTTAAATTTTCGACTATAAACCTATACTTTTTCTGTTTGGATTCTTAAATTAGAGTTCAATATGAAACCATAGCAATTTGATTCACTCAAAACGGATTTAAAATGAAGAAGTTATGGGTAAAAAAAGATTGGATATTTTTGATCTTTTTAGCTATGAGAAATGTTTAACAAATCTATACAAATCATATCCTAGCTAACTTATATTGTATTATACATGTATTCTAATATATTATGTAATTTTGGGATACCATAGACACGTATGCAAATGTTTTGACATATCATATCGACCCATGTATATATATTATTTGGAACAACCATAGACACTCTATATGCAGTAATGTTGGAGTTAGCTATACAGGGTTGAGGTTGATTCCAAAAATATATATACTTTGAGTTGTGATCTAGCTTGAGACGTGTATACACTGGGTCGTGGATTGATTCAAGATAATATATATATATCGATTTATTTCTGTACATCTAACTGTGGACAACTAGTTGTAGGTTACTAACGAGGACAGCTGACTTAATACACTCAAATCTTTAAAACATAATAAAAATGGTTGTAATTATATTTTGATCATACTTTGATATATATGTACATATTTGTATAGGTTCGTGAATTGATCCGTGGCCAAGTCTTATTTCCGAGGAAGGAAATATCTGTGAAAGTGAGTTATAGTCCCACTTTTAAAATCTAATATTTTTTGGATGAGAATACATGCAGGTTTTATAAATGATTTACAAAATAGACACAAGTACGTGAAAATACATTCTATGGTTGAATTATCGAAATCGAATATGCCCCTTTTTATTAAGTCTGGTAATCTAAGAATTAGGGAACAGACACCCTAATTGACGCGAATCCTAAAGATAGATCTATTGGGCCTAACAAACCCCATTCAAAGTACCGGATGCTTTAGTACTTCGAAATTTATATCATATCCGAAGGGTGTCCCGGAATGATGGGGATATTCTTATATATGCATCTTGTTAATGTCGGTTACCAGGTGTTCACCATATGAATGAATTTTATCTCTATGTATGGGATGTATATTGAAATATGAAATCTTGTGGTCTATTATTATGATTTGATGATATATAGGTTAAACCTATAACTCACCAACATTTTTGTTGACGTTTTAAGCATGTTTATTCTCAGGTGATTATTAAGAGCTTCCGCTGTTGCATACTAAAATAAGGACAAGATTTGGAGTCCATGCTTGTATGATATTATGTAAAAACTGCATTCAGGAAACTTATTTTTGATGTAATATATTCTTATTGTAAACCATTATGTAATGGTCGTGTGTAAACGGTATATTTTAGATTATCATTATTTGATAATCTACGTAATGCTTTTTAAACCTTTATCGATAAAATAAAGGTTATGGTTGTTTTAAAAATGAATGCAGTCTTTGAAAAACGTCTCATATAGAGGTCAAAACCTCGCAACGAAATCAATTAATATGGAACGTTTATAATCAATATGAACGGGACATTTCAGAATGCTTTTTTGAAAAGACCTTACTTTTCCCCCATTTTTAATTCTACGATCACTTCCTTTGCTATAAGTACTCCATCGAAAATGTATTCCTTTCACAAAAGCGCTTTGTACTATTCCGATAACTTAGTCTATAACAATTTCAAGGCGCTTTGAAAGAACGGTTGTAATTTATTTGTAGAGACTTCCGATAAGGCTTATCAGGACTAAGGTTACAAAAGATGTATTGCAACCTTGCGAGATTTCCATCCTATTCCAGAACCAGTCAAACACTTTGATGATATTATCTTTAACTAACCACCAATATTTCTCGTAAAACTTCATGTTAAAGCTATCGGGTCTTGGGGCTTTGGAGTTACCGCAACTTTGTACCGCATCCCATATTTCTTTTCATTGAACCGTGTCTCAAGGACATCGTTGTCGTTCTACGATAATCTACCTGCTTGAATATTAAACGAACAGTTTCAAAGGTCAGAATTGACATGAAATATATTTGAGTAAAAGCCAAGCACCTCCCATTTCATGTTTTGCGGACCATCTGTCTAAACCTAATCAATTACTAAGCCAAATACGGAGTTCTTATTTTGCCTCCTTTTGATAACGTTATGTATGTACTAGGAGTTCTCGTTCTCTTTAAGTGCCCATTTTATTCTCGCTTTTTTCTTCAACATGTTGGTTTTCATATTATGTTTAGCTTACCAGTGTTTTCTCTTATCAAACCATTCATCTCTTTCGCGGTAAGTGCTTCTGTATTGATCACATAGGTTGTCAAATACCGAACTACATCTTTTTAATTCATTTCTGACATTTTTTAACTTGTTCCTGAATATACAGCAAGGTCTTATACCAGATACAAAAATCTCACAGGCATTTGCAATGATTTCGTCAACTTTATCCATTGTTAACCAATCATTGAACACACGTGTGGGCTTATTTTTTATTGTTTACTAGTTACTAAAGATTTGTAAAGTAATTATCGATCTAGAGCAAATATAATAGGTTATACATAGGAAGTTCACCTATTTCAGTTTTATTAGGTTTTCCTCTATTGACAACCTTAAAGTTGTCATTAAGAATAAAAGTAATGCATAAAATGATAGTACATCGGGTGGTTCTTTTTTTTTAGAAAGTGGTTGATTCCTATTAATGTAAGAGTCTTTCTCGCATCTCCTAATCTCTTAATGACAATTCTAAGGGTTGTTTTTAGAAAAACTCTAAATGATAATGACACCAATTTCAAGTATATTATTGTGGAAGAGTATTTAAAGTTTTTCCATATTTTTATCTGTATTATCTAGTTTTAACTTTTGATCTATTATCGATAGGTTATTTGTGAAATGATGGCTTGATGTGTGCATAACTTATGTATTTGGTTTAATTAGTACTTTAATACTATATAAAACGATTATGGTTGTGTACTTATTTTCTCATATAATAATAATTTCTTATGATTTTTGAAAGAGAGTTTTTAATGAAATATATATTTGTTGTGTAAGTCTCATTTATCGTCAAATCCTGACTCCATGTACACATATGTAATAAAAATTCATTTTTTACTGATAAATCGAATTGAAATAGAAAAAACGTTTTAGTTATTGTTTAGCAAGCCAAGATTGAATGTTGGGTCAAATTCAGATTTCTATTATTCCCCGAACCAAATCTAATTAATCAAATTTTGATGTCAGCCATTGCTTTTGGAGGCTTCTTCATTTAAAAGTTTCGAGTTTCAAACATCATTTTCTCACATACTTTATATATTAAAAAAACCTCGTTATTACTTAATTAATCCTTGGTTGTAGCCGGTAAACTTAAATCCTTGTTAATTAATTTAACGATTTTTAAAACTTTATAATCAAACGATTTAAACAAGTACCTTGAATATGAACGGAACCGTAGTAGCTATCTGCATGCATGAACAACCGTACGTAGACGTTGACTTTGACCATCCACCTACAAGCGTTTTGGACTTTGCTAAAAGGTTAAATACGGAATATCATTTTCCATCTCATAATGGAACGAGTTTTTAGAACTATGGCACATTTATCACACAGGTGAGTGAGTGTAATAATATGTCACTATATATCATTTTATTTACAGCTAGTTAAATACGGAGTAATTAAGAAAGGAATGACGATTGGGCAAAAATATCAAGGGATAGTAATCCGAGATTTAGTAATATTTACTGGTTACATTGTTTTAAAAAACTAATTTAAGATAAACAAGATCAATAATATACACGAAATTAACTCTTATGAATCATCATATGATATCTATATCTATATCTACTATCTACTATATATGTCAAAACAAACATATATGTTTCTATATAGAAATACCCATTAACCTTTTTATCCTCATGACAAAACTTTAAACTACATATGACGATATTCAAATATGTATGGCCCAAGTTTTATATGGTTATTAAGGATGTCGAAAACTATGAGGTTATGTATGATATCTTTTAGACCACAGATAATGGGGCGTTTGTGGCCCCCTATGCCGCATACATGTCACGAGAAACGCCCTACAAACGCCTGTAATGGGGCGTTTGTGGGCGTTTGTAGTTGGGCGTTTGTCAAGCAAATGCGTCCCAAGAGAGAAAGAACGACCCTGAGGTGTCAATTACTGATTGGTTAATGTTATTTCTCTCTCCACCTTTTTAATATTTTATCATTCAAATACCAATAAAATTTTACCACATCACCCACAAACGCCCCTACAAATGCCCTCCGTTACAACTCCCCCTCAAAATGTCATGGCCCAGTCACAGTTTTTCCCCAAAAAGTGCACCTCACCCACTCCACGTCACAATCACCAATATCTGTGGTCTTAGGGGTTCTAGAGTTTTTTTTGTTAGCGTGGTATTTGAAACTTGAATATATGATGCATGATTATAAAAAGACGGTCAAACCTTTTTCGTCTTTGTTTAAATATTGTTTTATACTACCATTTCATTTAGCTTTGACAAACAGTCTTCTCATACGACAACTACCATTGACCGACGTACGATTAAGTAAACATCGGAGCAACACCATTTAAATTGATGCAACACCATTTGATGCACGATTAAGTGTGAAATGCATGCTAACCAAATTTCTAAAAAATCTAAATATATAGATTTAAATACAACTACCATTGTCGAAATTTTTAGGGTTTAAACTATTAAATAGTTATACATTTTCATTATTGTTCCGATGTAAGTTATATACTGGAAAAAAAAATACTATTGTAAGCTATGAATTTTTAAAAAATGTGTTAATGTAAGCAAAAAGTGACTGCTTCCTGCTAGACCGGTTAAACTAACTATATGTCATTTTTTAACTAAAAAAAATATATACAAACAGTCCCTGTGATATGCTCTTTTGCTTGTGCAATTCCTAAATATTAACGGACGTTAAAAAAAAATCCGTTAAATCAAATTACATACCAAACATTTGTGAGCTTTTGATTTGAAAAACTCTTACACAATCAAATTCATATTCTTTATTCTGTACTCCCTCATTTTGTTTTCTATAAGAGTGCTCCCAACCAAGACACTCCTCCCTTCTCAGAACTAGCCGTCACATCAGCGCACATCAGCACTTTCTCACGAGGATTAACCTAGGACTAAACACTACCAACAATGACATACTTCCTCAAATAAATTGGAACCCACTATATTAATTAATTAATTAAATGTACAAGTTCAAAACTAAAAAGTACTGCATAAATATATACTCCCTCTGTTCTCATATATTTCACAAAAACACGAGAAGAGGAACGAGGAGCTGGACGTGGAGCTGGGCGCAAGCCTGGGAGACCCGATACCATCGACATCCAGGTGAACGTGTGGCTGGGCGGCCCCCAAGACCTCACCGATGGGAGCACCCCAAGTACTTTCGAATTCATTTGTGTAACAAAATCCAAATTCTTTTCTTCAAAATCCACAACCACCCCCATCTCATTAACCTTCATCTAGATCACGCCACCACCACCCACCTCCAACGGTTGTTCACCATCTACCACCAGATCTGAAGCTTGGATCTATCGTCATCACCATCGTTCGATTTAAAACACTAGTAACTTGCTACGCCGCACAATGCTCTCCCATACCATGATCCAGATCTAGAAGAAATAAGCATTACACAATGGACATTTTACGATGAATGAGATTTTCACATCGAGAGTGGTGAACATCAGATCTGGAGGAATTTGGGTAAGCCGGAGATAGATCCTGAGAGATTGGATATGCCGGAGATGTGTTTTCACTTTTTTTGTTCGTTGCACTATTGTTTCATGTATTATGATATTTTTGATTTATTACTTGTAATTAAGTGTTTCGTTATTGATATTAGAGGTTGTAATGTTTTTGTATACAGTAATTGTTATGGAATTTAGTGTGTTTGAATTTCAATTTCTTTCAATGGTAATTTCTTTGATGTAGGTGGCGTACATAATTGCTTTATTTAAATTACATGTATAGATCTATGATAACAATTAACATTTTTTATATTTGTGCATTTAATCGAGTGTTTGTGATATATTTGTGAGATTGTCGATTGTCTAATATGTATAAATGAGAATAGGGTTTTAAATGTATTGATTTGAGGAAGATGAAGATAGGGTTTGGAATGGTGTTCGGGGAAGAAGATGAAGGATGTGGTGATGATGATGATGATGATGAAGAAGATGAAGTTTGTGGACCAACTATGAATTTTTTCTAACAAATACCTTATTTATTAGGTTAGCAAGTTAGGTTGGTTTACATTAACACGTTTTTCTTATATTACATAGTATACAATAGTATTTATTCTTGGTATATACCATACATTGAAATAAAATTGAAAATATATAATTATTTAGTAAGTTTAACTCAAATGTTTATAGTGTGAACTCACCATACTCATTAATTTGTTATCAAATGGCATTTGGCCAACAATGTAACTCATCAATTGTGATAGACTATTTATAATTATCATATGTGTTTATCGTACCAACAAAATAAGAAAAAATGTGAAAAATTCATACTTAATTTCTATTAGAAATTGAGTTAGGTCTTGAATATATATTATAGAATACAAAACACTCATTAGTAGAAGACAAAATTACGCTCGTCGTCCCTGAACATGTATCTAGCCTTCTCAGGTCATCCTTAAACTTTTTTTTTGTTGACGTCGTCCCTGAACTTGTACTTTGTAACTCCGATCGTCTCTCCGTCTATATTCCGTCCAATTTTTCTGTTATCTCATCCTATGTGCAAGACACGTGAGGGTATTTTAGTCTTTCTATCAAAATTACTTCTTTATTTATCCTTCAATATACATTTCTTTCTCACCTTTGTACTACATGCTATGTCACTTGTACAATCTACCAACCATCACCATCCCAACGTTTTAATTCACACCGGGTAATGATAAATCCACATGTTTTTTTTATACATCCACCTTTTTAATGCATTAGATATTTGTACTGTACAACTTTTACTGCATAATTATGAGTGGATCTATCAAATAATTAAGTGGATATATCACCTCCCTATACAAAAACAAACCTTTAAACTAAACTCAATTTCAACCCTAATCAGATTCAATAAACTTTTGAATTAAACTTGGACAAAATTGATCCTTATGTTCACGTGCCCAATAAGATCATTTTCAAGGCTAAACACTTAAATAAAGCAAAATCGATCAGTGACTGTATCAGATCTAATATGAAGCTTCTCTCAGTACCAATACATGCTTCAGCTTAATCAAATCTGAAGTTTCTCTCTGTATTGATTTAAACAATCACGTGATTCCAAAATCACCTCCGCCACCAGAGAGGTGAAAATTAAGATTCGACGGTGCCGGAGTTAGAGAGGGAGACCGTTACCGAAATAAAAGAAAAGATTTAAGTTTATATGAGTTTCGAAACATATATTTTGTTTCTATTAGTTATCTATTGTATGAGTTCATATGGGTTTTGTTATCCCTCAAATTTCTTGTTGATTAAATATGGGTTTTTGTAACAATTTGTGTGATAAACTTTAGATGCTACCATAGATATTGTAGTGTTCAGCACTAGTGATATACTTATTAGAGCATTCCCAACAATAATGTTAATCTCTAGCCAATGTTTAACCAATGTTTAGCCAATGTTATGCACCTAATGGGAGTACATTGCCAATCTCTAGCCAATGTCTATTGTCTTTTAAATTGTGAATCCCTAGCATTTTCATTCACGAAGATTTATACACTTGAAGGGTATCTAATATTAATAAAAAGAATAACTTATTTAATGTTTACCAATAAATACTTATTGCTACCTTCATTCATTTATATATATATATATATATATATATATATATATATATATATATATATATATATTTTGCTCATCTTTCATATTTCATTTCCATCACCTCCTCTCTATTTTCCATTTTCTTTCAACTAAATAAATATATTATAACTATTATTATCAATATAATGAATAATAGAAGCCGAGAAGCGTACAATGATAGAAAGTTTTAAACTTTTAGCCAAATCAGTTTCAGATAACATGCCACCCGAACAATACTATTTGGTTATGAAAGCAAGAGCAAGCATGACAAAGAAATATGCGAAAGCCTTCGACGATGATGAATAATTATATGTACTTTTAATAATGTCATTTTTAATTAGTAGGTTTTAAAAGTAGTTTTAATTTGTATCGTTTACATTATGTGTTTTTAGGTTGTAGTTTTTAAATTGATGTCTAGGTTTGATGACAATTTATTTAGTTTAGTGAAGTTTTATTTAAATTTAGATTATATAAAGAGTATTATATTATTATTATTTATTGTTTTATTTATAAAAATAATAATATATAATATATATTTATATTAAATAATATAATAATAATAATATTAATCATAAGGGGGATGATTCTCACACACTATTTTTTTGATCCTCACACACCAATTTACTTGAACTCCTCCCTAATAATAGGGTAAAAGGGTGTGTGAGGATCAAAAAACAGTGTGTGAGAATCATCCCCCTAATCATAATAATAAAATTAAGTTTAATAAAATTAATAAAGTGAGTTAATGTGATGGTATGTCATTGTTGGGAGTTAATTGTGATGGGTTAGTGATGGGAAGGAAATGGTGATGTGGCGCTGATGTGGCAGTGTGTTAATATGAAGAAGGCTGTCATGAATGGGAATGCTCTTAGTAAATTAATACTTGCTGAATAAATTTGCTTGCTTCACGTATAAAATTTTCTTGGTTTTTTCTTCTCGATTGTTTTTCCAGGATCATGGAATTTCAGGCAGCTGTGACAAATGGGATATCCTAGTGTCCACGGGGAAATTGGTACAAGCGGAAGATGCTAGGTGTTTTTGATGTACTTTGTGGATGAAGATTTTGTGTTTGAAATTTGGTTATTCCAGATCTGAAGATTTTGGATTATTCATGAGTTGTTTAAGACCACTCTTATCCATGACGCAATGTCATGGATAAAGTGACTAACACATCAGCGCCACATCAGCACCTTCTCTCCTCCTTCATCCCATGACATACCAAAGACTAAACGCTAACATCCATGACGTAATGTCATTGAATAAATTAATTTTTTAAATTTTTTTTATTAATTAAACATTACATTATTATTAAAAACAAATACAAATTAAAATTCGAAATATAACTACTCGTTGTCTTCGTCCTCGCACTCGTCTTCGTCTTCGTCCTCATCTTCATCTTGGTTATTAGTTCCCGAAGGTCCTGGTTCTTCATTGTCATTCGGTTTTCTTAAATATTTGTTCGAAAATAAATGTATAACACTTTTGCAATAATTTTCTAAACACGTATACGATGTGCTTTCACCTATATGCAAATACTCGTCAAAAATATTGGGAGCAACACCGTATGCTAATTGTCGTATAGCCGAGGTAATTTTTTGATAAACAGTAAACCCGAGTAAACCGGTTGCATCCCGTCTTTGATGAAAATATTTAAAGTATGAATGAACTGGTTCTTGAGAATAACTGAGTATACCTGCGGAGATACGGTTAAACAGTCGACTGCTCATTCAAAAACATCTTCGGAATTTATCTTCGGGGAATGTTGGTGTGTCAGAAAAGTAATCATTCCACAATAGTGCAGCCCTTCCTGCCCGATCTCTCGGAAAATATATTCTTGGAGCTCTTGGGATAGGTTCATAATTTTCTTCTTCGTTGGCGTCTAAAAAATCAAGCATTTCAAGTTGTCCCTCCGGATTGTACGCACTTGCTAGTTCCATAACATCTTCAAAATCGTAATCGTTAGGATACAAGTTATTTATTTTTTGTAGTAGGTTGTAATATGGAATGTGTTGTAATATTTGAGTGAGTTGAATAGTTTAATGTGTATATGTTTAGATGTGGAGTGTTGTATATATAGGATTGAAAATGGAAAAAAAAATTATAAAAACTGAATATGTTGCAAATATATCCGTTGGAAACAAAAATAACGGATAAATACACGTTCTTGTTTAAATCATCGGATGAAAAAGTGAAGCACGGTCACTGAACGGCGGATGACTGACAGCGCGCTAATATCGGTGCCGTTCAACTGCGAGGGGCAACGGCGGGTGACTGGCGGACCGATAAGAGCACTCTAATTGATATTTGGAGAAGAAGATACGTAAATTAGACAAAATTACGATAATCGTCCCTGACTAAATTAGACAAAATTGATAGAAAGACTAATATACCCTCACGTGTCTTGTACATGGATGAGATAACAGAAAGCTGGACGGAATATTGATGGAGGGACGACCGGAGTTACAAAGTACAAGTTCAGGGACGACGCTAGCAAAAAAAAAAGTTTAAGGATGACCTGAGAAGACTGGATACAAGTTCAGGGACAACGAGCGTAATTTTGTCTTAGTAGAATAAACAAGGATCTTTTATTAAAAAATAAAAGAATCAAACAAAGTTACAATAAACGAGCAAGCATTGTAATAGAAAGCAGTCAACTAAACGAAATCAAAACCAACTAAACCTAAGTAACTATCATTTTTTCTGAATGGCTATCAGGAGTCACTGACTGGGGACCGAACGCAATGTCGAAACTCACAAATCTGATCATTTTCTGGAAGAACATTACAATCCTACTGTCTCTCGTGAGAAAATTCCCACGACGAATTCATATGAGTATTACGTGTTGTAAAACCTAAAAAACTATCTACTTGGGAGCCAAACCTAAAACTAGAACAAGATACTAAACAAAGCAACAATCAACCAAAAGCATAAATCAAGCTTCTAACTAAACCTACTGAATACAAAAATAAAAAGCTACTCAACAACCAAAAAACTAGTCAAGGCGGTGATAAAAACTAACAAATACAGCAACCATCCTGACATTAAACAACCCCGAGGTTCTCCGTCGCTAAATAAACATTTCCACTTTTAGTCCCCGATGTTAGGAGTTTGCCTTCCACTTGTTCAATACAAACACGCTATCAAAGAGAACTAATAAATCTTAGTAGTCCCGAAAAAAGATGTAAAGACCCGTCCTAATCCATAAGAACGAATACAATAACATATGATTACATTGCGAGGTATTTGACCTCTATATGATACATTTTACAAACATTGCATTCGTTTTAAAAGATAAACTTTCATTACATCGAAAGTTGACAGGCATGCATACCATTTCATAATATCCAACTATAAATGATCTAATATGTCATTTACTTAATCATAATCTTTACTGAACTCAATGACTTGAATGCAACGTCTTTTGAAATATGCCATGAATGACTCCAAGTAATATCTTTAAATTGAGCAAATGCACAGCGGAAGATTTCTTTCAATCCTGAGAATAAACATGCTTTAAAGTGTCAACCAAAAGGTTGGTGAGTTCATTAATTTATCATAATCGATCATTTCGATAATTTTAATAGACCACAAGATTTTCATATTTATAAACAGAACCTCTCGTCTGCATAAAGATAAAATTATTCATATGAATTGAACACCTGGTAACCGACATTAACAAAATGCATCTAGAATATCCCCAAGCATACAGAACCTCTCTTCTGTATATACAGAACCTCTCGTCTGTATAAAAATCGAAGTACTAAGGCATCCATAACCTGGATGGGACTTGTCGAAGTCCATAGATCTATCTTTAGGATTCAAGTCAATTAGGAACAGAACCTCTCGTCTGCCTAATTCTTAGGTTACCAAGCTATAAGGGGAGATATTTGGTTTAATAATCCAACCATAGAATGTAGTTTAGAGTACTTGTGTCTATTTCGTCAAACATTTATGAAAGCAGCGCATGTATTCTCAGTCCCAAAAATATATATTGCAAAAGCATTTAAAAAGGGAGCAAATGAAACTCACCATACAATATTTTGTAGTAAAAATATTCATACGACGAAACTGAACAATGCAGGGTTGGCCTTGGATTCACGAACCTATATCATTTGTATATATATATTAACACACCTAATTGTAATCGATTAAAATTATATAGATATAACTTTATTAGTTATATTATTTTATATTATTAGTATATATGTTTCATATTTTCATTTTATACATTTTAAATAAATACTTAATATATTATATATCAGATTTAAAGTATATGATATGTCATTTATAATAAATATCATATACTGTTATTTAGAAATATCATATCATGTACTAAAACTTAATATATGTTTATTTTCAATATTTGAGATAAGTATTTAATATTAATTTAAAAAGGTAAATTATCAATGTTAATGTATTAACTTAAAGTATTTTAGTATTAGTAATAATAATCATAAAAATAATGATATTAGTATTAGTATTAATAACTTTAATAATAATTGTAGTGATAATAAGGTTACTAAAAATAATATTGAAAATGATAATTCTACTAATAATAATGATAGTTTTTAATGATATCAACATAATAATTTTAGTAAAATGTTACTTTAAATGATAATACTAATTTTTTTTATTTTATAAATTGATAGATTTGAAAATTAATAATACTTTTACTACCAATACTAAGTTTAATACTAACAACACTAATAATCATATTAATAATGATAATAATTTTAATACTATCAATAACAATAATAATAATCAGATTAATAATAATAATAATAATAATAATAATAATAATAATAATAATAATAATAATAATAATAATTGAAATAAAATAAGAGATTATACCCCCTTGGAAAGCTTTTATAAAAAAAATTACCCCCAGACCGGCTCGAATCCGTGACCACTCGCTAACCAGTAAACACCCCTTACCAACTGCTCTGCCTTGCTTTTTCTGAAATTATACGCGTTTCAATTTATTTAACCTTTATCTGTTTCATTTTCTCTTCTTCTTCTTCTCAGTTTCAAATTCGACCCAGGATCAATTCCAACTTTTAACGAATCACTTGTTTAGTTTTAAAATGAATAAACGAAATAGAATCTATTTTTAATCAGTTGTGATGTCAAAGAGAAAAAAAAATACAGTCGCTGAAGTAAAAAATTAAAACGAAGAACATACAATTCGATTTTTGATTTTTAGAAGGTTTCTGATCATGAGTTCAACATGAAACAAGTTGTAAATCGTACATAAAAACTTTTTGGATCATCAATTAAACTTAAAACATCACAACGTGTTCGAATTTCCTCAAGAACAAGTCGGTTGACTTTTTAATTTTTTAAACTTTGACTTCCAAATTCGAGATCATTCGCAGAAAATAAAGATTGAAAACTTGCAGATAGTTTGTATATGTGCTTTATAACCCATCTGCATTTTTAGATTCTCATCATTGATTTGAATTCGAGTTTTGGCAACAACAAAAAAAAAAGAACAGAGGTGAAGAAGAAGAACACGTTTTTATTATTTGTTTTTATCAATAATTACTTGTAGTAATCAATATATAAATCATGATTTCCTGTGTTAAATTGTGATTGAGAAAGACTTGTAATTGAATCCTACATTAACAAAAATTAATCACAGTGATTTGTACAATTTGATTCGGATATCTAACGGGATTAGACCAAAAAAAAAAAACAAAAATAGAGAAAGTGGATGTGATCGAGTTTTGTAAGATTGTGGTGAACGACCGAATATTTGGGAGCAGACAAAAAAATGAAAACGATCTAAAACAGAATTTGGATTATATCTGTATAATCTTTACATATAATAAATATTATTAATTAATAAATATAATTATATTAATAATAATAATTCTATTAATATTAATAAAAATAAATGATAATAATAATTGTTAATAATAAAGTTAATAATGTTATTAATAATAATATTAATAATAATAAATATAATAATAATATAATAATAATAATAATAATAAGGATAATAATAAAAGTAATAAAAATAATGATAATAATAATTTGTATTATTTTTATAATAATCACAATGATATCTTTAATAACGATTTTTAATAATAATAATATCTAATCATAATACAAGTAATAATGAAAATATAACAAGTTACATGTTCCCCATTTTTATATTAAAATCATATGTTAATAATACTGATTTTGATATTAATATTTATAGAAATAATAAAAGTAATAATAATATCATTATAACAAATATACTTTTAATTTGTAATTGCCTTTAATATAGTTTATATATTTAAGGTAACAATATTAATAACACTAGTATTGATAGTACTATTGAAAGTAATATTATTATAACCACTATATTTATAATAAAATTTCATATGTTGGTATTACATTTTATTGGTTATATAATATCTATTATGTAATAACATATTTTGAGTATTAAATTCTTATATATTTTAATACATATACATTGTACATATAATAATTATGTACAGAAATCTTATATATTTATATATATTAATTTTAATAACATCTTATTTATTTTGCTTACTATTCTACATATTTAAATCAAATGATTAAATGGTATTATATTAATTCAAGTTAATATATACACTTATTTATTTATATTTATATATCTATATATATGTTTACATATTTATTTACACACAATTTCTCGTGAATCGTCGGGTAAGATTCAATGGATAGTTAAGTGCATGAAATTATTTTAATATAAAACGTCGGTTTACTTAACTTGTCGATATCCATCTTCTAAGTTATCTACATTTCATAATTTCACTTTTACATTAAATAATATGAAAGTTAAATAGTTATCCTATCAAAAGACTCGAGGCAATCATTGTGTTGAAAGTTAATCTCTACTAACCTTTGTCCAGTTAACGTTAATTGACCTATTTGTTCTTACTTGTAAATCACTATTTTCAAATATTGTTAAAATGGAAAGATTTTCTCAAATCAAAGTGGACATCTCAATAGAGACTCGTAATTATATTGAATCTTGATCTTGATAACTCAAACATTTGATATTATCTTATAATTCCCTTGCTAAACATATTGGAACAAATACGTTCCTGTAAAGTATTATACATTTAATACTTTGTTAACATTCTCAAGTTATAATATATATATATATATATATATATATATATATATATAATCATATCCCTTTATATAATGGTTCATGAATCGTTGGAATTTGGTCGAGGTTAAATGAATGTATGAACACAGTTTAAAATTCCTGAGATTTAACTTAACAAACTTTGCTTATCGTGTCGGAATAATATATAAAGATAAAGTTTATATTTGGTCGGAAATTTTTGGGTTGTCACGAAAGACAACACCATCTTAGCGGCAGTCAAAACCGTCACCAATCGACGAGGTTACCCTCAAACTCTTTGCCACCAAAAAACTCAACTTTATGATCAACAAAACCCCACCCATAAAAAGAAGCCTCCATTTTGACCTACCCCAATTCATCATCGAACACAACATCCTCATCTTGGTCACATAACACAGACAGCTCGCCATCGCCCGAACATTTCTTCTTATTCTTCTTTTTGTAATAGGCATCTAAACCTGAGTAATTCGTCAAGATTACCTTGTGTCGTTGAATGTTGTTCCAAGCCTTAAGATACAACTACTCGCAAATCTTGCCTAACAAGGGAAAGATTTAACCTTGCCATTAGAACTATTCATCTTGCTGCATAGAGCACAAACGGAATAACCACTGTCTATCTCATGACCACTATAAGCGGAAGAATCTCCATTAAGTGCCCCTGAATACTAATGCTCACAGGTTCAACCTTTATAAACAGCCATCTTGGAGAGTTTGAAAACTCCCCACCGTCCTAGATTCACAACCAGTATCTTTTGATCACCTCAATCTTTTCCAAAGCGGATTGAATCGAATCAATTGCATAGAAGAAGCCCCTAAAGCAATTGTATGAAATTCCTTAAAACATGTGACTGAAGCATCCATAAAAACCGTCAATTCAACTCCAAGAAGCACAACCCGATTCGAGCTCACAATCATGTATGGAAAAAAACAATCATCAAACAATCGTTCTATTAAGAATAAATCAGTAATCTCATTAACCTAAAGCTTAGTTTTAGCGATGTCCGATTCTTCAATTATGGCATCCACCAACCCGTGAATATGTCTAACACAATTAGTTTAAAAAAAAAAATACATAAAATGCACCAAGTTGCTTAAGGTGAATCCAAGACTTAGCCACAACTAGAACGTTTCAAAAGAAACTCGCAACGCCCTTATCATTCTCAACTGAAGCAAACTAAGTTGGAAACTCCAGAACTTCAAGCCAAACTAAACTAAAAATTTTTTTCCTTCCTATTTATAAAAAGCTAAACAAGAATAAACTCGTCGATGCACGAAGAAGATGCTAAAATCCTTACATAGCTCTTTCGATTGGGCATTTAACCACACACCCAAAAGCTCCCATCTTACAAGAAGGATTCACGAGCACGTTCCGATCGAACAAAACGTCTTCAATTTGTTTTTTGAAAAGGGCATCTTATAAATGATAAGGACACCTAACTCAAACTCATCAACAACAACTTTGTCGGGCTTAATCAAACAGCTAATACGAGAAGCCTCAACAACTTGCCCTAGATCGAAAGACATTCTGGCGCCTCGTCGAGAACGAGAAGGCGAGACCACAAAGATTGGTTGCCCGAACAAACACAAAGATTGTTTTCCCGAACAAACACAAACCCGACATTCATAATTTAAAGATCTAACAGCCTCCAAAGTAAAAGACTATGAATCATACTTAACAAATGCATACTTGTGAAAGGCCCACTATTTGATTTTGATTTCGACAGTCGATCCTACATTGGCAAACCCAACATCCAGAATTTATAAACTAACCAGCTTTAAAAGGTATGATATTAATATTTGACGCTAGCTAACTAGCTAGAAAATCTTCTCATTTAGCTGCTTTATTTTTATTTTTATATTTATTTATATTTATATATTCATTTATATTTATTATTATATATTTATATTATTATTATTATTATATATATATATATATATATATATATATATATATATATATATATATATATATATATATATATATATAAATATAATATAATAACGTGAAATCAATTTATATGGTGAAGCAATTATGCCTTAATCATGTATCATTCTTTACACATTTTGTCCAACGAGATGTCTTAATAAGTTAGAATCAAGTAATCATTTTTTAATTATATTTTTCATTTTCGAATTGTCGTAAACGACAATTAATTAATTAATATCTTAGAAAAGGTCATCATGTAATTTAGGTATTATATCGGCGTATTATGTGTACTCTTCCTTAAGAAGCTCATGAGAACAGTTTACTTAACAATACAATCACGTACAACGATTCCGAAACTATTCGACCTGTTTAGAAAAGTTACAAAAACATGCGATTTGATTTTAAAATGTTTCCATCGACGTTTTTAATGGAAAGATAGAGAAGGTACAGCAGAACCTCTATAAATTAATAATGTTGAAACCAAAATATTTTATTAATTTAGCGAGACATAATTATATTGATAAATTAACAAAATATTAATTTTAAAATTGACTTATATTTATGAGCAACTCTCAAATTAATGCATTCACATTCGAAATTATCATGTCCGTTCACTTTACCTATTTGAATAAAATATAAACAGTGACCTTTAAAATTGTCATGTACATTCACATATTAATGAACTTGTCAAGTGACTATAGATTCATTTTTTACTAGAAAATCCTAGAATTTCGGAATATTTTAGTAATTATTAATTTATAGTTTCATTGGGATCCATATATTTACATTGGGATTTCAAAAAAAATTGTTATCTAATTATTTTATCGATTGGGATCCATTTTGTAATGGTCCCAAGTTGGGACCGAACAGATTATTAAATTTATCGAGATTATTAATTTATAGAGTATTTAATTAAAGAGGTTTCACTCTATTCGTTTAGTTATTGATATTTAATATACACAACATATCACACACATAACTCTTCAAAAACAAATAATTTTCTTCAACGATAATTGCCTTTTTTTTATAGAAAATGGTCACCATTTATACAAAATATATGTTCAATGTATAAAAATGTTTGAAAAAACATTAATCAAACCTATTTTAAAAATATGATGTTTATGATATGATGGTTCAACTTGGATCACTATTTCGGATCCATATCTAACATACAATTAAACCTTAAAGCCTATGAACTAAGAAAAGCTTTACTAAGAAATTGTATTGAATGAGTTACATAAACTACAATTGAGAAGAGAGGGAAATTCAGTTACAACTGAAAAACTAATCTACAACTACTCACCTAATCACTACTTAAACCTAACAATTTGATTTGGGAATACAATTTGTGCGGGAAACTCTGTTTGTAATTCGATTACCAAAACGAAGGAGAATATACAACACGTGAAACTCACATGGTCTTGATTTAAACGAGTCACGTGCATGTGACACTCATATCAATCCCCTTCCGTTGAAAAAAAATGCTTGTCCACAACTCCTCAAGTATTGGTTAGGTCAAAATTAGGGAAACGAAGCATCAATTCATTCAAAGGTTTCCACATAACATCATCCTATGTACCTTGCTGCCATTGAATTAACCGTACGATTATTGCGTTTAAGCAATTTCCTGGCCAAAACTTTCTTGGGACTGGTGTGATTAACCCTTGTCCATTCACAATGGGTAATGCTTGAGGGCAACAGTCACTGGAATTCACAATGGACCCGATTTACAAAGGTGAAATTTCCTAATTTCGATGGTAGTGATGTTAATGGTTCGTTGTATAGAAGTAGACAATTCTTTTCAGTAGATCATGTTGAAGATGAAGAAAATGTTAGATTCGATGCAATTCATATGAGAGGTAAAACCCTAAGTTGGCATCAACAATTTGTGAAGTTAAATGGAGAAAAAGTTGATTGGGCAGAGTATGAAGCAGCTGTACGGAAACGATTTGGCACCAGTGTGGATAATCCATTATCAGAGTTAAAGAACTTGAAGCAAACTGGTATGTTGATTAGTGATCCAATATTAATATTCAAATGTTAACCACTTTATTTTGATGATGACACCAAGTCTTGTGTGCTTAAACAACGTATAGAACAACACAAGTTCACAAGCTTAAACTATCTCTAGCAAAAGACCAATTCACAATAATAAAATTGGCAAAAATAAAACACGGCTGATCCACGGTCGGCCGTAGGCCTGACCGTGGATGCCCAGTACAAACATTTTCAAACTATTTTTGAAAATATGATCCACGGTCGACCTCACGGCTGACCGTGGATCGACCGATGTTCTTCCTGTTACCAAATCCATTCACTTTGAGTTAGACCACTTTGAGGCATCTATAATTTACAAAACCTTTCTAAATATGCTTAGAATAGTTGCCTTCTTTGTTTTCAAAGAGTTTTGAACTAAAAAATGTTAATCTTGATTAATCACACCTAATGACACCTTAATGACAATTTAACTTGAAATAAGATTAAATACACAAGTGTTATATCTTTTTATACTATTAAATAATGTCATTTAAACATACTAATAATGGTCATTAAAGTCCCAATTAAAGAGGTGCTCTCCCATTAGTTTTAAGTACCATTGTATGTATATAAATGTAATTAGTGCAAGCTAGTCAAGGTTGTAACAAGGATCATTAAGTTCCAACTAGATTCAAACTAGTTCATTTGAGATGTAACATTAATGTTCCAAAGAGCAAGATACTTCCATCAAAGAAAAGACAAGTTGGTGAAGACATGGGTATGAGGTTTGGAATGTAGTGATGTATCTTTGTGATTAGTGAAACTAGTCAAAGTGTTCTCAAACTAGTTCAATGGAGTTGTAACAAGGTTCCAATGGGCGAGATACTTCCATCAAAGATGAAGACAAGGGTTTAAAGATTTGGGTAATGAAGTTTGGATGCTAGTGGTTTGTCAAGGGACAAAAATCTGCATTTACCTTATTAGGAAATCAATGACAATGGTCAAGGACATTAGACTTTCCTCTTTACCTAGCACATGTCAACCTCCATGCATATGTCTAAGATCAAAGGGGTAATGGAGTTAACTTCTAGGTGTATTAAGCATCTTTTGAAAGCTTTATATTAGGTAAAGAAGCCAAAAATTCAAAGAAAAAATAGCTCCAACGGATATATTGAAAAGCTGTCCAATAGGAGCAAGGTCGAAGCATGGCTGACTGTGGAGTCAGCCGTACACCATCTGAGAGAATTTTTTCTTTCCTATAAATGCTAACCTTTGCCAAACTTGAAGACTACCTCTTTCCAATATTCTTTCAAAGTCATATCAACTGATCTCCCAAGCCTCAAGCACATATTTATGGAGAGATTATAAGAGAGAAAGAGATTCTACTTACACTAAGTAGAATTGAAATGTAAACTTTGTACTTATCATTTGTATCTTTAAGTTTACTTTGTAAGACACTTCCTTAGTGTAGTGAGCTGAACTTTTCCATGTTTATATATATTAAATGAAATTGATATTTACATGATTAAGTGTTTCCAACATGTTAAGCAATCAAACTTGTTAAGACTTGATTAATTGAAATAGGTTTTATATAGACAATTGACCACCCAAGTTGACCGGCGATTCACGAACGTTAAAACTTGTAAAAACTATATGATGACATACATATGGATATAGTTATCATGATATTATGATAAGTATGTACCTCATTAAGTATTTTAACAATGAGTTATATACATAAAAATGAGACTATTGAATTAAGAAACTTGAAAACGGTATATATAACGATTATCGTTATAACAACGTCTTACTAATTACATATGAATCATTTTAAGATATTTTTACACTATATATAAACATGTTAAATGATAGGTAAACATATCATTAAGTATAATAACAATGAACTACATATGTAAAAACAAGACTACTAACTTAAGGATTTCGAAACGAGACATATATGTAACGATTATCGTCGTAATGACATTTAACTGTATATATATCATATTAAAATATATTAATACATCATTATATCATGATAATGTAATAATTTAACATCTCATTAGATATAATAAACAATGTGTTAACAACATTTAACAAGATCATTAACTTAAAGGTTTCAAAACAACATTTACATGTAACGACTAACGATGACTTAACGACTCAGTTAAAATGTATATACATGTAGTGTTTTAATATGTATTCATACACTTTTGAAAGACTTCAAGACACTTATCCAAGTACTTCTACTTAACAAAAATGCTTATGATTACATCCTCATTCATTTTCATCAACAATTCTACTCGTATGCACTCGTATTTGTACTTGTACAATACACAGCTTCTAAATGTATTTACTATTGGTATATACACTACAATGATTAGCTCTTAGCAGCCCATATGAGTCATCTAACCATTTGGGAACCATCATTTAACATCTAGCATGAGTTATGAGCAAGTAAACAAAAACAAGAACTTCTTTTAACCCCACTCACCTTCACCACTCACCACCTACTCCATTTCTCTTCCAATTTTCTTCCCAATTCTCTCTCAAAACACACACACTCTTCCATGAACGTCTAAGTTACTATTTTTCCAGCAAAAATCATCAAATACAAGCTTTGGTTATTACCTATAATCATCATAAAAACAATTACTCAAGAACACATCAAGAACACTTCCAAGTTTACAAGTTTACTTCCAAGTTTCCTAATCCATTCCAAGCAATCATCTAAGAACAAGAAACCTTTGTTATTTACAGTAGGTTATCTTTCTAAATCTAGGTAATATTTATATTCAAGCTTTGATTCAATTTCTATAACTATAACTATCTTAATTCGAGTAATAATCTTACTTGAACTTGTTTTTATGTCATGATTCTATTTCAAGAACTTCCAAGCCATCAAAGATCCTTTGAAGCTCAAGTTATTTTTTCATCATTTCCAGTAGGTTTACCTACTAAACTTGAGGTAGTAATGATGTTCATAACATCATTCGATTCATATATGTATAACTATCTTATTCGAAGATTTGAACATGTAATCACTAGAACATAGTTTAGTTAATTCTAAACTTGTTCGCAAACAAAAGTTAATCCTTCTAACTTGACTTTTAAAATCAACTAAACACATGTTCTATATCTATATGATATGCTAACTTAATGATTTAAAACCCGAAAACACGAAAAACACCGTAAAACTGGATATACGCCGTCGTAGTAACACTGCGGGATGTTTTTGGTTAGTTAATTAAAAACTATGATAAACTTTGATTTAAAATTTGTTCTTCTGGAAAAATGATTTTTCTTATGAACATGAAACTATATCCAAAAATCATGGTTAAACTCAAAGTGGAAATATGTTTTCCAAAATGGTCATCTAGACGTCGTTCTTTCAACTGAAATAACTACCTTTACAAAAACGACTTGTTACCTGTATTTCCGAATATAAACTTAAACTTTTTCTATTTATATTCATAAACTTAAGTTCAATATGAAACCATAGCAACTTGAATAACTCAAAACGGATTTAAAACGAAGAAGTTATGGGTAAAACAAGATTGGATATTTTTGCTTGTTGTAACTACGTGAAAATTGGTAACAAATCTATATTAATCATATCCTAGCTAACTCATATTGTATTATACATGTATTCTAATATATTATGTAATCTTGGGATACCATAGACACGTATGCAAATGTTTTGACATATCATATCGACCCATGTATATATATTATTTGAAACAACCATAGACACTCTATATGCAGTAATGTTGGAATTAGCTATACAGGGTTGAGGTTGATTCCAAAAATATATATACTTTGAGTTGTGATCTATCCTGAGATGTGTATACACTGGGTCGTTGATTGATTCAAGATAATATATATCGATTTATTTCTGTACATCTAACTGTGGACAACTAGTTGTAGGTTACTAACGAGGACAGCTGACTTAATAAACTTAAAATAGTAAAACGTATTAAAAATATTGTAAATATATTTTGAACATACTTTGATATATATGTACATATTTGTTATAGGTTCGTGAATCGACCAGTGGCCAAGTCTTACTTCCCGACGAAGTAAAAATCTGTGAAAGTGAGTTATAGTCCACTTTAAAAATCTAATATTTTTGGGATAAGAATACATGCAGCTTTCTAAATGTTTTACAAAATAGACACAAGTACGCGAAACTACATTCTATGGTTGGATTATTAAACCGAATATTGCCCCTTCAAGTCTGGTAGCCTAAGAATTAGGGAAAGGACCCCTAATTGACGCGAATCCTAAAGATAGATCTATGGGCCTAACAAACCCCATTCTGGAATTTGGAATGCTTTAATACTTCAATTTATATGGTGATTGCGATTGCCAATTTATGACATACTTGCGAGTATGCGGGAAATATTCTATATGCATTATGTTAATGTCGGTTACCAGGTGTTCATCATAGAATGATTTTTATACACTTGCGAGTGTAGGATTATTGAATAAATGAAATCTTGTGGTCTATTATATTAATTTGATAATATATAGGTTAAACCTATAACTCACCAACATTTTTGTTGACGTTTAAAGCATGTTTATTCTCAGGTGATTATTAAGAGCTTTCGCTGTTGCATGCTAATATATGGACAAGACTTGGTGTCAGCATACTTGTATAATATTGTTTAAAACTGCATTCGAGATTTACTTTGTTGTAACATATTAATATTGTAAACCAATATGTATTGGTAGTGTGTAAGTGTGATATTTTTAGATTATCATTTCTGATAATCTAGGTGGTGTCCTTTTAACCTTGTATTTAAAATAAAGGTTATGGTTTGTTTTAAAAACGAATGCAGTCTTTTAAAAACGTCTCATATAGAGGTCAAACCTCGCAACGAAATCAATTAATATGGAACGTTTATAATCAATATGAACGGGACATTTCATTTGGTATCCGAGCATTGGTCTTAGAGAACTAGAAAATTTGCATTAGTGTGTCTTATCAAGTTTGTTAGGATGCATTAGTGAGTCTGGACTTCGACCGTGTTTTCTTTAAAAATGATTGCTTAATATTTTTTTTTTTATTGAAAACTACAAATTGTAACATGTAAATATTATGTGATAAATTAATCTCTTAACATGTTTGATATTGTGTGATAGATGTCTACCTCTAGTACAAATCCCATCGACTCACCTAATAACAATGAAGAGTCGAATATATATTGGGAAGATTCACAAATTCCCGAAGAGGAACCGGAAGAGGAGGAACCGGAAGAAGAGGAACCGGAAGAGGAGGAACCGGAAGAGGAAGAGGTTCCGGAGGAAGAAATATTGATACCTACAGTAAATCAATTTAATAAAAGAAAATCCTTAACCAACGGACCAAAGTTAAAAATGGTCAATGGTGTTTCCGCCAAGGAAGCAAAATATTGGAAAGATTACCAATTTTTCGATGAATCGGATCCCGATGAGGATTCCAATGATGTTATAGAAATTACCTCGACCCAATTTAATAAAGAAAAAGAATATAATAGGGGAAAAGGTATAAAAATAGAGAAACCTGATTCCAACCCCGATGAACTTTATATGTATCGGCAACATCCGTATTTCCTAAAATGTAACAATAACTCGGGAACCTCTAAACCACCAGGTTTTTCTAAACCATTGTGGAAAACAACGGCTCGTATTAGAGGAACACCATATATCCCTAAAAAATTATTAAAACGAACCAAGTTCGAAGAAAAAGAAACCAGTGATTCAGATTAGAGGGTTGTAATTATGTTGTGTATTATATGTATTGTAGTGTGCTTGTACTTTTATGTTCTATGTAAAAATTGTTTGTATTATTTGTTAATTATCTTTTACGAATCTAATCCTTATTTATTTTACAGTATAAAAACAAAATGGACGTTAAGGGTAGACAACCGAATATTTTAAAAGACCTACCAGAGGATATGATTGAGGAAATCTTGTCTAGAGTCGGTCAGAATTCATCAGCACATTTAGTTATGGCGAAATTAACTTGTCAAATATTTGAAAGACTTTCTAGAAATGCCTTAGTTTATAAAAGGCTTTCCTTTGATAGGTGGGGTATATCACATTGGGGAGACCGTAAGTTACGCCGTGTTTTCTTTAAAGCGTTAAATGCGGGGAACCCAAATGCAATTTTACGCTATGGGTTAAGAACCTATTTTGACTCAACATATCCTAACATAGGATTTCGCGAGTTAGAAAGAGCTTCTAACATGCAACATAAAGAAGCATGTTATGCTTACGGGTTAGTGATGTTCGCTTCTTACCAAAGTGAGAAAAAGAACATCGGGTTACAACTTTTAAATAAAACCTTCCCACAAGTGACGGATTCAGTAGTTGGGGGGAGAAATAAGGTTTTTAGAATATTACGAGGCTGTTGGACATTACGAAACCCTCGTCCTTTTGACGACATTACAACATGCTGCCTAGCCAAATGTCATGACGGTTACTTTCCACAAGACCAAGGATGGGAAGTCGTCTTAGTAAAACCAGAATGCATGACTTGTTTCTGGACTTTTGAATTACGTGTCTTTATTTCCTTTGCTGAACAACTTGCGTATTAACTAGAATTGCCTTTATAGCTGCCGAGTAGCAAAGTTATTATGTGCTATATTTCATCCTATATGTATAATAGCGGTATTGTAAGTTTGTAAAATATTGTATAAAAGTTTGAACACGAAATATTATTATAACCAGTTTTTCATATAGAATTGTAGTAGTTAAATTGTATATTAGCTACTAAGTATGAACTTAACGGGTAGGTACTACCCGAATTAAAACTATAAAACGCTAATATGAAGAAAAAGCTTTTATAAACGAGTTCATATTATGCTACGAAATACTATTGACTACTCTTAATATTCTATATGATTAACTTAATTCTTTTGGGCTATTTTTGAAGGAAATGGCACCGACGACTCGTCAAAATTTGAACATGAGCGAGGAAGACTTCCGTGTTTTCCTTGCAGCAAACATAGCCGCAGTACAGGCTGCGATGAAAAATAACAATAACTCTGGATCTAGCAGTGGAACTAATTCCACAAGAAATCGTGTAGGATGCTCCTATAAAGAATTCACTGCCTGCAAACCTTTAGAATTTTATGGAACCGAAGGACCAATTGGATTGAAACGGTGGACCGAGAAAGTCGAATCGGTGTTTGCCATAAGTAAGTGTACTGAAGAGGACAAAGTTAAGTACGCTACGCATACCTTCACAGGTACTGCGTTAACGTGGTGGAACACCTATCTTGAACAGGTAGGACAAAATGTTGCTTACGCACTACCGTGGTTGGCATTCAAGCAATTGATGAACGAGCAGTACCGTCCTAGAAACGAAGTCAATAAGCTCAAGGTAGAACTTAGAGAGTTACGAACACAAGGGTTTGACATTACCACATATGAACGACGATTCACCGAGTTGTGCCTATTGTGTCCGGGAGTGTTCGAAGATGAAGAAGAGAGGATCGACCCGTTTGTAAAAGGGTTACCAGTAAGGATTCAAGAAGATGTAAGTTTACACGAGCCCGCTTCCATACAAAAGGCAAGTCGAATAGCTCATAAACTCATAAATCAGATTGAGGGGAGAATTAAAGAGCAAGCGATCGAAGAAGCCAACACGAAACAAGTCAAGAGGAAGTGGGAAGAAAACAGTGACAAGAGTCACCAATACAACAACAATAATTGCAATTACACACGCAATAACTACCACCACAACCGCAACTTTAACCGCAACAACAATAACAATCCCAACAACAACTACAACAACTACAATAACTGTTCCAACAATAATAACAACCGCAACAACAACAATCCCAACAATAACAACCAGAGGCAGAAACCATGCCAGAGGTGTGAAGGATACCATCCGAATGGGCTTTGTATGACATCGTGTACTAAGTATAATAGAAAGGGTCATGGTACGATGAAGTGTAAAGTTTACGGACCAATGGCTAACAAGAATAAAGGAACAAATAATGTCGGAACAAATAATACCGCCATTATTTGTTATGGATGTGGGAAGCCGGGTCATATCAGAAACGAATGCTCAAATCAGGGGAATACTAATGGACAGGGCCGCGGAAGAGTTTTAAATATTAATACGGCAGAAGCGCAAGAAGACCCGGAGCTTGTTACGGGTACATTTCTTATTGATGAAAAATCTGCTTATGTTTTATTTGATTCGGGTGCGGATAGAAGCTATATGAGTAGAGATTTTTGTTCTAAATTAAGTGGTCCATTGACGCCTATGAATAATAAATTTTTACTCGAACTAGCAAACGGTAAATTAATTTCGGCAGATAAAATATGTCGGAATCGAGAAATTAAACTGGTTAACGAAACGTTTAAGATTGATTTGATACCAGTAGAGTTAGGGAGTTTTGATGTGATAATTGGCATGGAATGGTTGAAAAAGGAGAGAGCAGATATCGTATGTTACAAAAATGCAATTCGCATTGTACGAAAAGAAGGAAAACCCTTAATGGTATACGGAGAAAAGAGCAACGCGAAATTAAATCTTATTAGTAATTTGAAGGCGCAAAAACTAATAAGAAAAGGTTGTTACGTCATTCTAGCACACATCGAGGAAGTTAAACCTGAAGAAAAGACATCAGTGATGTTCCTGTCGCAAAAGAATCCCCCACATCGATCCGTTGAATTTCAAATAGACCTTGTACCAGGAGCTGCACCAATAGCTCGTGCTCCACACAGACTCGCACCCAGTGAAATGAAGGAACTCCAAAACCAACTACAAGAACTTTTAGAGCGTGATTTTATTTGACCAAGTACATCACCATGGGGAGCTCCTGTTTTATTTGTCAAAAAGAAGGATGGTACATTCAGGTTGTGTATTAACTACCGAGAGTTGAACAAACTTACCATCAAGAACCGTTATCCACTACCGAGAATTGATGACTTATTTGATCAACTACAAGGCTCGTCAGTTTATTCGAAGATTGATTTACGTTCTGGGTATCATCAAATGCAG
Organism: Rutidosis leptorrhynchoides; assembly: GCF_046630445.1. Lineage (NCBI taxonomy): Eukaryota > Viridiplantae > Streptophyta > Magnoliopsida > Asterales > Asteraceae > Rutidosis > Rutidosis leptorrhynchoides. The sequence continues at coordinate 335,538,892 of NC_092341.1, forward strand.
GTGAAGGAGGATGATATTTCGAAGACTACTTTCAGAACGCGTTAGGGTCATTACGAGTTTATGGTTATGCCATTTGGGTTGACTAACGCACCAGTTGTGTTCATGGACCTCATGAATCGAGTGTGTGGACCATACTGTAGTGACCCGAACTTTTCCATGTTTATATATATTAATTGAGATTGATATTTACATGATTAAATGTTTCCAACATGTTAAGCAATCAAACTTGTTAAGACTTGATTAATTGAAATAGGTTTCATATAGACAATTGACCACCCAAGTTGACCGGTGATTCACGAACGTTAAAACTTGTAAAAACTATATGATGACATATATATGGTTATATATATAGTTAACATGATATTATGATATGTAAACATATCATTAAGTATATTAACAATGAACTACATATGTAAAAACAAGACTACTAACTTAATGATTTTGAAACGAGACATATATGTAACGATTATCGTTGTAACGACATTTAATGTATATATATCATATTAAGAGATATTCGTACATCATAATATCATGATAATATAATAATTTAAAATCTATTTTGATATTATAAACATTGGGTTAACAACATTTAACAAGATCGTTAACCTAAAGGTTTCAAAACAACATTTACATGTAACGACTAACGATGACTTAACGACTCAGTTAAAATGTATATACATGTAGTGTTTTAATATGTATTCATACACTTTTGAAAGACTTCAAGACACTTATCAAAATACTTCTACTTAACAAAAATGCTTACAATTACATCCTCGTTCAGTTTCATCAACAATTCTACTCGTATGCACCCGTATTCGTACTCGTACAATACACAGCTTTTAGATGTATGTACTATTGGTATATACACTCCAATGATCAGCTCTTAGCAGCCCATGTGAGTCACCTAACACATGTGGGAACCATCATTTGGCAACTAGCATGAAATATCTCATAAAATTACAAAAATATGAGTAATCATTCATGACTTATTTACATGAAAACAAAATTACATATCCTTTATATCTAATCCATACACCAACGACCAAAAACACCTACAAACACTTTCATTCTTCAATTTTATTCATCTAATTAATCTCTCTCAAGTTCTATCTTCAAGTTCTAAGTGTTCTTCATATATTCTACAAGTTCTAGTTACATAAAATCAAGAATACTTTCAAGTTTGCTAGCTCACTTCCAATCTTGTAAGGTGATCATCCAACCTCAAGAAATCTTTATTTCTTACAGTAGGTTATCATTCTAATACAAGGTAATAATCATATTCAAACTTTGGTTCAATTTCTATAACTATAACAATCTTATTTCAAGTGATGATCTTACTTGAACTTGTTTTCGTGTCATGATTCTGCTTCAAGAACTTCGAGCCATCCAAGGATCCGTTGAAGCTAGATCCATTTTTCTCTTTTCCAGTAGGTTTATTCAAGGAACTTAAGGTAGTAATGATGTTCATAACATCATTCGATTCATATATATAAAGCTATCTTATTCGAAGGTTTAAACTTGTAATCACTAGAACATAGTTTAGTTAATTCTAAACTTGTTCGCAAACAAAAGTTAATCCTTCTAACTTGACTTTTAAAATCAACTAAACACATGTTCTATATCTATATGATATGCTAACTTAATGATTTAAAACCTGGAAACACGAAAAACACCGTAAAACCGGATTTACGCCGTCGTAGTAACACCGCGGGCTGTTTTGGGTTAGTTAATTAAAAACTATGATAAACTTTGATTTAAAAGTTTTTATTCTGAGAAAATGATTTTTATTATGAACATGAAACTATATCAAAAAATTATGGTTAAACTCAAAGTGGAAGTATGTTTTCTAAAATGGTCATCTAGACGTCGTTCTTTCGACTGAAATGACTACCTTTACAAAAATGACCTGTAACTTATTTTTCCAACTATAAACCTATACTTTTTATGTTTAGATTCATAAAATAGAGTTCAATATGAAACCATAGCAATTTGATTCACTCAAAACGGATTTAAAATGAAGAAGTTATGGGTAAAACAAGATTGGATAATTTTTCTCATTTTAGCTACGTGAAAATTGGTAACAAATCTATTCCAACCATAACTTAATCAACTTGTATTGTATATTATGTAATCTTGAGATACCATAGACACGTATACAATGTTTCGACCTATCATGTCGACACATCTATATATATTTCGGAACAACCATAGACACTCTATATGTGAATGTTGGAGTTAGCTATACAGGGTTGAGGTTGATTCCAAAATATATATAGTTTGAGTTGTGATCAATACTGAGATACGTATACACTGGGTCGTGGATTGATTCAAGATAATATTTATCAATTTATTTCTGTACATCTAACTGTGGACAACTAGTTGTAGGTTACTAACGAGGACAGCTGACTTAATAAACTTAAAACATCAAAATATATTAAAAGTGTTGTAAATATATTTTGAACATACTTTGATATATATATATGTATATATTGTTATAGGTTCGTGAATCAACCAGTGGCCAAGTCTTACTTCCCGACGAAGTAAAAATTTGTGAAAGTGAGTTATAGTCCCACTTTTAAAATCTAATATTTTTGGGATGAGAATACATGCAGGTTTTATAAATGATTTACAAAATAGACACAAGTACGTGAAACTACATTCTATGGTTGAATTATCGAAATCGAATATGCCCCTTTTTATTAAGTCTGGTAATCTAAGAATTAGGGAACAGACACCCTAATTGACGCGAATCCTAAAGATAGATCTATTGGGCCTAACAAACCCCATCCAAAGTACCGGATGCTTTAGTACTTCGAAATTTATATCATATCCGAAGGGTGTCCCGGAATGATGGGGATATTCTTATATATGCATCTTGTTAATGTCGGTTACCAGGTGTTCACCATATGAATGATTTTTATCTCTATGTATGGGATGTGTATTGAAATATGAAATCTTGTGGTCTATTATTATGATTTGATATATATAGGTTAAACCTATAACTCACCAACATTTTTGTTGACGTTTTAAGCATGTTTATTCTCAGGTGATTATTAAGAGCTTCCGCTGTCGCATACTTAAATAAGGACGAGATTTGGAGTCCATGTTCGTATGATATTATGTAAAAAACTGCATTCAAGAAACTTATTTTGTTGTAACATATTTGTATTGTAAACCATTATGTAATGGTCGTGTGTAAACAGGATATTTTAGATTATCATTATTTGATAATCTACGTAAAGCTTTTTAAACCTTTATTGATGAAATAAAGGTTATGGTTTGTTTTAAAATGAATGCAGTCTTTGAAAAATGTCTCATATAGAGGTCAAAACCTCGCAACGAAATCAATTAATATGGAACGTTTTTAATCAATAAGAACGGGACATTTCAGTTGGTATCAGAGCGTTGGTCTTAGAGAACCAGAAAATTTGCATTAGTGTATCTTATCGAGTTTGTTAGGATGCATTAGTGAGTCTGGACTTCGACCGTGTTTTCTTTAAAAATGATTGCTTAACATTTTTGTTGGAAACTATATATTTTTAACATATGAATATTATGTGATATATTAATCTCTTATCGTGTTTGATATTATGTGATAGATGTCTACCTCTAGAACAAGTCCCATTGACTCACCTAATAATAATGAAGAGTCAAATGTAAATTGGAATGATTCGTGGACTGATTCACAAGTTCCCGAAGAGGAACAGGAAGAAGAGTCGGAACCGGAAGAAGAATCGGAACCGGAAGAAGAATCGGAACCGGAAGAAGAAATAGAACCGGTGGGGGAAATAATAAAACGGTTAAGTCAAAAAGAATCCTCAACCAACCGACCAAGGTTAATTATGGTCAATGGTGTTTCCGCCAAGGAAGCAAAATATTGGGAGGATTACCAATTCTCCGATGAATCGGATTCCGACGAGAATTCCGATGATGTTATAGAAATTACCCCAACTGAATTTAAAAAGGCAAAAGAAAATAATAAGGGAAAGGGCATAAAAATAGAGAAATCTAATTCCAACCCCGATGAACTTTATATGTATCGTCAACCCCCGAAGTCCTTAAGTTGTAACAATGACCCGGGAACCTCTAAACCACCAGGTTTTTCTAAACCAATGTGGAAAATTACGGCTCGTATTAGGGGAACATCATATATCCCTAGAAACTTGGCAAAACGAACCAAAACCGAAGAAGAAGAAACGAGCGAGTCGGAATAAGATAGTTGTATTCGTGTGGTGTAATATATGTAATATAGTGTGCTTATGCTTTATGATATATGTAAAAATTGCTTGTATTAATAAGTATTTTTTTTATGAATCTAACTCTTGTCTATTTTACAGTTTAAAAACACAAAATGGATAGACAACCCAATATTTTAAGAGACCTACCCGGAGACATGATTGATGAAATCTTGTCTAGAGTCGGTCAGAATTCCTCGGCACAACTATTTAAGGCGAGATCAGTTTGTAAGACATTCGAAGAACGTTCCAAGAATGTCTTGGTTTATAAGAGACTTTCGTTTGAAAGATGGGGGATATCACATTGGGAAACCCATAAGTTACGATGTGTTTACTTTGACGCATATATTGCGGGGAACCCAAATGCTATTTTACGCAACGGGTTAAGAAATTATTTTGACTCAATATATCCGAATATTGGACTTCGTGATTTAGAAAAAGCGGCTAACATGCAACATAAAGAAGCATGTTATGCTTACGGATTAGTAATGTTCGCTTCTCACCAAAGTGAGAACAAGAACATCGGGCTACAACTATTAAACAAAACGTTTCCACAAGTGACGGAGTCGGTAATTGGGGTAAGAAATGAGGTTTTTAGATTATTACGGGACTGTTGGACATTACGTAACCCTCGTCCCTTTGACGATGTTACAACACGCTGTCATATCAATGGCCATAACGGTTATGTTGCACAAGACCAAGGATGGGAAGTAGTCCTAGTAAAACCAGAATGCATGACTTGTTTATGGACGTATGAATTACGTGTCTTTATTGCCTTTGCTGAACGACTTGTGTACTAGCTAGAATTATCTTCACAACTATCTTGTATCAAAGTTATTGTGTGCTATATTTCATGCTTTATGTAAAATAAGCGGTATTGTAAGTTTGTAAAATATTGTATAAAAGTTTGAACGCGAAATATTATTATAATCAGTTTTTCATATAGAATTGTAGTAGTTGAATTGTATATTAGCTACTAAGTATGAACTTAACGGGTAGGTACTACCCGAATTTAAACTTATAAAACGCTAATATGAAGAAAAAGCTTTTATAAATGAGTTCATATTATGCTACGAAATACTATTAACTACTCTTAATATTCTGTATGATTAACTTGTTCCATTTAACTATTTTGAAGGAAATGGCACCGACTACTCGACACACCGTGAATATGAATGAAGAGGAATTCCGTACTTTTCTAGCTTCAAACATAGCCGCAGTACAGGCTGCGCTACATACCAACAATAACCTTGGATCTAGCAGTACAGGAAATCGTGTAGGATGCACCTACAAAGAATTCACTGCCTGCAAACCTTTGGAATTTGATGGAACCGAAGGACCGATCGGATTGAAACGGTGGACCGAGAAGGTCGAATCGGTGTTTGCCATAAGTAAGTGTACTGAAGAGGACAAAGTAAAGTACGCTACGCATACCTTCACAGGTTCTGCGTTAACATGGTGGAATACCTATCTAGAGCAAGTGGGACAAGACGATGCGTACGCACTACCGTGGTCAGCATTCAAGCACTTGATGAACGAGAAGTACCGTCCCAGAACCGAGGTCAATAAGCTCAAGACAGAACTTAGAGGGTTACGAACCCAAGGATTTGATATTACCACGTACGAAAGACGATTCACAGAATTGTGCCTATTGTGTCCGGGAGCATTCGAAGATGAGGAAGAGAAGATCGACGCGTTTGTGAAAGGATTACCGGAAAGAATCCAAGAAGATATAAGTTCACACGAGCCTGCCTCCATACAACAGGCATGTAGAATGGCTCACAAACTCGTGAACCAAATTGAAGAAAGAATTAAAGAACAGACTGCTGAAGAGGCCAATGTGAAGCAAGTCAAAAGAAAGTGGGAGGAAAACGGTGATAAGAATCACCAATACAACAACAACAGCAATTACAACAATAATCGCAACAATTATCCCAACAATCGCAACATCAATCGCAACTACAACAAACGGCCCAACAACAACAACAACAACAACAACAACTACAACAATCATCCCAACAACAATAATAACCGCAACAACAACAACAATCAGAAGCAGCTATGCCAAAGGTGTGAAAAGAATCACTCGGGGTTCTGCACCAAATTTTGCAACAAGTGTAAAAGAAATGGTCATAGCGCGGCGAAGTGTGAGGTCTACGGACCAGGGGTTAATAGAACGAAAGGAACAAATGGTGTCGGAACGAGTAATGGCGGAGCAAGTAGTGTCGGAGCAAGTTATGCCAATGTAGTTTGTTATAAATGTGGAAAACCGGGCCACATTATTAGAAATTGCCCGAACCAGGAGAACACGAATGGACAAGGCCGTGGAAGAGTTTTCAATATTAATACGGCAGAGGCACATGAAGACCCGGAGCTTGTTACGGGTACGTTTCTTATTGACAATAAATCTGCTTACGTTTTATTTGATTCGGGTGCGGATAGAAGCTATATGAGTAGAGATTTTTGTGCTAAATTAAGTTGTCCATTGACGCCTTTGGATAGTAAATTTTTACTCGAATTAGCAAATGGTAAATTAATTTCAGCAGATAATATATGTCGGAATCGAGAAATTAAACTGGTTAGCGAAACATTTAAGATTGATTTGATACCAGTAGAGTTAGGGAGTTTTGATGTGATAATCGGTATGGACTGGTTGAAAGAAGTGAAAGCGGAGATCGTTTGTTACAAAAATGCAATTCGCATTATACGAGAAAAAGGAAAACCCTTAATGGTGTACGGAGAAAAGGGCAACACGAAGCTACATCTTATTAGTAATTTGAAGGCACATAAGAAAAGGTTGCTATGCTGTTCTAGCACACGTCGAGAAAGTACAAACTAAAGAAAAGAGCATCAATGATGTTCCCGTCGCAAAAGAATTTCCTGATGTATTTCCGAAAGAATTACCGGGATTACCCCCACATCGATCCGTTGAATTTCAAATAGATCTTGTACCAGGAGCTGCACCAATAGCTCGTGCTCCTTACAGACTCGCACCCAGCGAGATGAAAGAACTGCAAAGCCAATTACAAGAACTTTTAGAGCGTGGTTTCATTCGACCAAGCACATCACCGTGGGGAGCTCCTGTTTTGTTTGTCAAGAAGAAAGATGGTACATTCAGGTTGTGTATCGACTACCGAGAGTTGAACAAACTTACCATCAAGAACCGCTACCCACTACCGAGAATCGATGACTTATTTGATCAACTACAAGGCTCGTCTGTTTATTCAAAGATTGACTTACGTTCCGGGTATCATCAAATGCGGGTGAAAGAAGATGATATTCCAAAGACTGCTTTCAGAACACGTTACGGTCATTACGAGTTTATGGTCATGCCATTTGGTTTAACTAATGCACCAGCTGTGTTCATGGACCTTATGAACCGAGTGTGTGGACCATACCTTGACAAGTTTGTCATTGTTTTCATTGATGACATACTTATTTACTCAAAGAATGACCAAGAACACGGTGAACATTTGAGAAAGGTGTTAGAAGTATTGAGGAAGGAAGAATTGTACGCTAAGTTTTCAAAGTGTGCATTTTGGTTGGAAGAAGTTCAATTCCTCGGTCACATAGTGAACAAAGAAGGTATTAAGGTGGATCCGGCAAAGATAGAAACTGTTGAAAAGTGGGAAACCCCGAAAACTCCGAAACACATACGCCAGTTTTTAGGACTAGCTGGTTACTACAGAAGGTTCATCCAAGACTTTTCCAGAATAGCAAAACCCTTGACTGCATTAACGCATAAAGGGAAGAAATTTGAATGGAATGATGAACAAGAGAAAGCGTTTCAGTTATTGAAGAAAAAGCTAACTACGGCACCTATATTGTCATTGCCTGAAGGGAATGATGATTTTGTGATTTATTGTGACGCATCAAAGCAAGGTCTCGGTTGTGTATTAATGCAACGAACGAAGGTGATTGCTTATGCGTCTAGACAATTGAAGATTCACGAACAAAATTATACGACGCATGATTTGGAATTAGGCGCGGTTGTGTTTGCATTAAAGACTTGGAGGCACTACTTATATGGGGTCAAAAGTATTATATATACTGACCACAAAAGTCTTCAACACATATTTAATCAGAAACAACTGAATATGAGGCAGCGTAGGTGGATTGAATTATTGAATGATTACGACTTTGAGATTCGTTACCACCCGGGGAAGGCAAATGTGGTAGCCGATGCCTTGAGCAGGAAGGACAGAGAACCCATTCGAGTAAAATCTATGAATATAATGATTCATAATAACCTTACTACTCAAATAAAGGAGGCGCAACAAGGAGTTTTAAAAGAGGGAAATTTAAAGGATGAAATACCCAAAGGATCGGAGAAGCATCTTAATATTCGGGAAGACGGAACCCGGTATAGGACTGAAAGGATTTGGGTACCAAAATTTGGAGATATGAGAGAAATGGTACTTAGAGAAGCTCATAAAACCAGATACTCAATACATCCTGGAACGGGGAAGATGTACAAGGATCTCAAGAAACATTTTTGGTGGCCGGGTATGAAAGCCGATATTGCTAAATACGTAGGAGAATGTTTGACATGTTCTAAGGTCAAAGCTGAGCATCAGAAACCATCAGGTCTACTTCAACAACCCGAAATCCCGGAATGGAAATGGGAAAACATTACCATGGATTTCATCACTAAATTGCCAAGGACTGCAAGTGGTTTTGATACTATTTGGGTAATAGTTGATCGTCTCACCAAATCAGCACACTTCTTGCCAATAAGAGAAGATGACAAGATGGAGAAGTTAGCACGACTGTATTTGAAGGAAGTCATCTCCAGACATGGAATACCAATCTCTATTATCTCTGATAGGGATGGCAGATTTATTTCAAGATTCTGGCAGACATTACAGCAAGCATTAGGAACTCGTCTAGACATGAGTACTGCCTATCATCCACAAACTGATGGGCAGAGCGAAAGGACGATACAAACGCTTGAAGACATGCTACGAGCATGTGTTATTGATTTCGGAAACAGTTGGGATCGACATCTACCATTAGCAGAATTTTCCTACAACAACAGCTACCATTCAAGCATTGAGATGGCGCCGTTTGAAGCACTTTATGGTAGAAACTGCAGGTCTCCGATTTGTTGGAGTGAAGTGGGGGATAGACAGATTACGGGTCCGGAGATTATACAAGAAACTACCGAGAAGATCATCCAAATTCAACAACGGTTGAAAACCGCCCAAAGTCGACAAAAGAGCTACGCTGACATTAAAAGAAAAGATATAGAATTTGAAATTGGAGAGATGGTCATGCTTAAAGTTGCACCTTGGAAAGGCGTTGTTCGATTTGGTAAACGAGGGAAATTAAATCCAAGGTATATTGGACCATTCAAGATTATTGATCGTGTCGGACCAGTAGCTTACCGACTTGAGTTACCTCAACAACTCGTGGCTGTACATAACACTTTCCACGTCTCGAATTTGAAGAAATGTTTTGCTAAAGAAGATCTCACTATTCCGTTAGATGAAATCCAAATCAACGAAAAACTTCAATTCATCGAAGAACCCGTCGAAATAATGGATCGTGAGGTTAAAAGACTTAAGCAAAACAAGATACCAATTGTTAAGGTTCGATGGAATGCTCGTAGAGGACCCGAGTTCACCTGGGAGCGTGAAGATCAGATGAAGAAGAAATACCCGCATCTATTTCCAGAAGATTCGTCAACACCTTCAACAGCTTAAAATTTCGGGACGAAATTTATTTAACGGGTAGGTACTGTAGTGACCCGAACTTTTCCATGTTTATATATATTAATTGAGATTGATATTTACATGATTAAATGTTTCCAACATGTTAAGCAATCAAACTTGTTAAGACTTGATTAATTGAAATAGGTTTCATATAGACAATTGACCACCCAAGTTGACCGGTGATTCACGAACGTTAAAACTTGTAAAAACTATATGATGACATATATATGGTTATATATATAGTTAACATGATATTATGATATGTAAACATATCATTAAGTATATTAACAATGAACTACATATGTAAAAACAAGACTACTAACTTAATGATTTTGAAACGAGACATATATGTAACGATTATCGTTGTAACGACATTTAATGTATATATATCATATTAAGAGATATTCGTACATCATAATATCATGATAATATAATAATTTAAAATCTATTTTGATATTATAAACATTGGGTTAACAACATTTAACAAGATCGTTAACCTAAAGGTTTCAAAACAACATTTACATGTAACGACTAACGATGACTTAACGACTCAGTTAAAATGTATATACATGTAGTGTTTTAATATGTATTCATACACTTTTGAAAGACTTCAAGACACTTATCAAAATACTTCTACTTAACAAAAATGCTTACAATTACATCCTCGTTCAGTTTCATCAACAATTCTACTCGTATGCACCCGTATTCGTACTCGTACAATACACAGCTTTTAGATGTATGTACTATTGGTATATACACTCCAATGATCAGCTCTTAGCAGCCCATGTGAGTCACCTAACACATGTGGGAACCATCATTTGGCAACTAGCATGAAATATCTCATAAAATTACAAAAATATGAGTAATCATTCATGACTTATTTACATGAAAACAAAATTACATATCCTTTATATCTAATCCATACACCAACGACCAAAAACACCTACAAACACTTTCATTCTTCAATTTTATTCATCTAATTAATCTCTCTCAAGTTCTATCTTCAAGTTCTAAGTGTTCTTCATATATTCTACAAGTTCTAGTTACATAAAATCAAGAATACTTTCAAGTTTGCTAGCTCACTTCCAATCTTGTAAGGTGATCATCCAACCTCAAGAAATCTTTATTTCTTACATTAGGTTATCATTCTAATACAAGGTAATAATCATATTCAAACTTTGGTTCAATTTCTATAACTATAACAATCTTATTTCAAGTGATGATCTTACTTGAACTTGTTTTCGTGTCATGATTCTGCTTCAAGAACTTCGAGCCATCCAAGGATCCGTTGAAGCTAGATCCATTTTTCTCTTTTCCAGTAGGTTTATCCAAGGAACTTAAGGTAGTAATGATGTTCATAACATCATTTGATTCATATATATAAAGCTATCTTATTCGAAGGTTTAAACTTGTAATCACTAGAACATAGTTTAGTTAATTCTAAACTTGTTCGCAAACAAAAGTTAATCCTTCTAACTTGACTTTTAAAATCAACTAAACACATGTTCTATATCTATATGATATGCTAACTTAATGATTTAAAACCTGGAAACACGAAAAACACCGTAAAACCGGATTTACGCCGTCGTAGTAACATCGCGGGCTGTTTTGGGTTAGTTAATTAAAAACTATGATAAACTTTGATTTAAAAGTTTTTATTCTGAGAAAATGATTTTTATTATGAACATGAAACTATATCAAAAAATTATGGTTAAACTCAAAGTGGAAGTATGTTTTCTAAAATGGTCATCTAGACGTCGTTCTTTCGACTGAAATGACTACCTTTACAAAAACGACCTGTAACTTATTTTTCCAACTATAAACCTATACTTTTTCTGTTTAGATTCATAAAATAGAGTTCAATATGAAACCATAGCAATTTGATTCACTCAAAACGGATTTAAAATGAAGAAGTTATGGGTAAAACAAGATTGGATAATTTTTCTCATTTTAGCTACGTGAAAATTGGTAACAAATCTATTCCAACCATAACTTAATCAACTTGTATTGTATATTATGTAATCTTGAGATACCATAGACACGTATACAATGTTTCGACCTATCATGTCGACACATCTATATATATTTCGGAACAACCATAGACACTCTATATGTGAATGTTGGAGTTAGCTATACAGGGTTGAGGTTGATTCCAAAATATATATAGTTTGAGTTGTGATCAATACTGAGATACGTATACACTGGGTCGTGGATTGATTCAAGATAATATTTATCAATTTATTTCTGTACATCTAACTGTGGACAACTAGTTGTAGGTTACTAACGAGGACAGCTGACTTAATAAACTTAAAACATCAAAATATATTAAAAGTGTTGTAAATATATTTTGAACATACTTTGATATATATATATGTATATATTGTTATAGGTTCGTGAATCAACCAGTGGCCAAGTCTTACTTCCCGACGAAGTAAAAATTTGTGAAAGTGAGTTATAGTCCCACTTTTAAAATCTAATATTTTTGGGATGAGAATACATGCAGGTTTTATAAATGATTTACAAAATAGACACAAGTACGTGAAACTACATTCTATGGTTGAATTATCGAAATCGAATATGCCCCTTTTTATTAAGTCTGGTAATCTAAGAATTAGGGAACAGACACCCTAATTGACGCGAATCCTAAAGATAGATCTATTGGGCCTAACAAACCCCATCCAAAGTACCGGATGCTTTAGTACTTCGAAATTTATATCATATCCGAAGGGTGTCCCGGAATGATGGGGATATTCTTATATATGCATCTTGTTAATGTCGGTTACCAGGTGTTCACCATATGAATGATTTTTATCTCTATGTATGGGATGTGTATTGAAATATGAAATCTTGTGGTCTATTATTATGATTTGATATATATAGGTTAAACCTATAACTCACCAACATTTTTGTTGACGTTTTAAGCATGTTTATTCTCAGGTGATTATTAAGAGCTTCCGCTGTCGCATACTTAAATAAGGACGAGATTTGGAGTCCATGTTCGTATGATATTATGTAAAAAACTGCATTCAAGAAACTTATTTTGTTGTAACATATTTGTATTGTAAACCATTATGTAATGGTCGTGTGTAAACAGGATATTTTAGATTATCATTATTTGATAATCTACGTAAAGCTTTTTAAACCTTTATTGATGAAATAAAGGTTATGGTTTGTTTTAAAATGAATGCAGTCTTTGAAAAATGTCTCATATAGAGGTCAAAACCTCGCAACGAAATCAATTAATATGGAACGTTTTTAATCAATAAGAACGGGACATTTCACATACCTTGACAAGTTTGTCATTGTTTTCATCGATGACATACTTATTTACTCAAAGAATGATCAAGAGCACGAAGAACATTTGAGAAAAGTGCTAGAGTTGTTGAGGAAAGAAAAACTGTACGTTAAATTTTTAAAGTGTGCATTTTGGTTGGAAGAAGTTCAATTCTTCGGTCACATAGTGAACAAAGAAGGTGAAACGACCCGTCAAAGTACACTTGACGACCATCGTTATCTTGGTTCCACAGCTTGATCATAACTCTATATGAATTTGATAAATAACCTTGCATTCTTTATTTAAAAATGATTTTCTATAAAGGAAACCTACCAAAATGTGTAAGTTTAGAAAAACCATACATTATTACTTAACCAAAAGTTGACCAAAACAAGTCAACAACATCCACTATTAAATGTATCAAAATAGAATGCAAGTTATTGTTTAACAAAACCTGCCTTCATAAATATGCAGACTCTCTAAGCACAGCGGAAGCAATCAATCATGAACCTGAGAATAGAACATGCGAGTAACTGTCAACAAAAATGTTGAGTGAATTATAGGTTTAATATTGCAAACAATATTTAATTTAAACCATAAAAATTTATGTTTGAAAACATAAAAACTCCTTTTTGGACCACCAAATTATATGCTAGAAAACATATAAAAACATTATTCCATTTTCTGTGAGCCACCTGGTAACCACTTAACCATTTATTTACCCTTGCCAAACACAATAAATAATATACACCGAACAAGTGTATCTTCTACTAAATACGAAGTACTAAACATTCCGATTCTAAATTGCTAGCGCGACTAGCTCGAAATGGGGTTGTCAAACCCGATAGATCTATCCATAGGATTCGCATTCACCAGTAGAAACCAGTGATTACAATTACCAGATTAGGGAATATTTTTGTTCGACTCACAATGAATAATTTAAACCAACTTCCACTTGTGTCTAAAATATAAAATAAATTGCATGTATTCTCATCCCAAACGATTTAAAATGGAAAAATGGGACTATAACTCACCTTAAAGAAAATGAAGTAACCACACAAAAAGCGAACAGCAAACGAAGTAAAGTGATCAATAATGATCACAACGCCGACCTATAAATAAAGCAGGTCGATATAAATAACTAACTTAGGTCAAGTCTTAGTATGATAGCTATAGTACTTGTTGCAAGTAAACATAGAACATCACTCAGTATGCTTCGGTTTGATCAGGACAGCGTAAGGACACGTACTTTCTATTTTTAGAAAGTTTCTATTTTTGGCAGGTTTCCATTTCAGGAAACATTTTATTTTTGGAAAGTTTCTATTTTAGAAAAGTTTCTATTTTAGGAAAGTTTCTATTTTTAGAAAGTTTATAAGTTAGGAAAGTTTTCTTAATTAGAAAGTCAACAAAAGTCAACTGAAAGTCAAAGTCAACCGAAAGTCAACTCAAAAGTCAACCTTAGTCAAACATAGTCAACATTAATTTTAAAAGTATAAGTTATATTAATAATATAGGATATAATGTTACTTAAAGTCATATATGTATAATTATGTCATAACATAAGTTTAATTAAATTAAATTGAATTATTAAAGTTAACATAAGTTTAAATGATATAATTAATATAACATAAGTATTTAATTAATTAATTAAATATTAGTCATAATATAAGTATTATTAATTAATAATAGATTTTAAATCATATCATAAGTATTATTAATTAATAATGAATTATCAATCATATCATAAGTTTCTAATTATTATGATTATTAAATCATAAGTATTTAATAATTAAATTATAATTAAATAATAACAAAGCCTTATAATAATTAAATAATTAATTAACCTTTATTATAAGTCTTATAATAATAATCTCATAAAATAAGTTTAATACTTATCTTAAGTATTTTTCATTAATAATAAAAGTATTATTAATCATAAGTTTAATTAAAAGTTTAATTAAACCATAAAGTAATTAATAAATGATATAATAAATATATATATATATCATAAGTCTTTAATTAAAATAATTACTTTTATATCATAAGTAATTTAATAATAATGAAAATCATTATTTATATCATAAGTTCCATTTTATAACCATAAGTTTTAATTAAACATTCGTCGGGTCATAACTTGAGCCCCGGGTGTCGATTTTCGATGAATTTTATATATATCCTCGTCTAACCAACCAACCGACACATTAGTGAGCTCAAGAACACCCTAAGGTCAATTCATAAGTTGTGACCTACAGCAATTAGCCAAACATATTCATTAATCCGTTTTAAATCTTGTTTTAGTCATTCCGGGTGATCCGTGGCTCGGATTTCGATGAACCGAACATGAATGTTCATTAAATCATCAATCCTAACCCAATGATACACCCTAGAGACTCCAAATATGGTCACAAAGTCGGACCCTAACTGATCAAAATCGTTTTTACATTTTAATTTCAACAAAACCCTAAATCGGGCACAACTTTTGATCCGAAACTCAAAACAACATGAATCCAAAGCCTAAAATTATGTACTCAATGAGAATAACACATTAAGACACTTAAATTAATCAAAAACATTAGCCAAAGTTACTGATTTAATCGATATAGCTGCTGTCCCAATTTTGATGAACCGAAAACATACGAAATCGAGCATTTCTAAGCAAACTAACAACACCACAATCAAATAAAAGTACTATAACATTAACATACATGTAAAATCAGTAAAAATAAATTAAAATTGAAAAGCTAGGGTTTGTGTTCATACCCAAATCAAAAATTGAGAAGAAGGAGATTAAAGATCGTGAAATGATGAATCCGATTATGCAATTGATCTTGATAGATGATGAATAATTGATTGTTGATTAGGTTGGATGAATTTTGATGAAAAAGGTGGAGTAAGTCGTCCATAAGATGGAGGAGAGGAAAAATGAGGGTTTTTCTAGGTTTAGGTAAAATGTATCAAGTGGTGTAAGTGTAGAAATAATTAGCAAAATTGACAAAACAACCCCTTGCCATATGGGTGGGGTTTTCGACTAAGATATGGGAGGGAGTGGGTTCCCTTTAGCCCACTTTGAAGTATAGATCAATAGCTTGTGGCCCGAAAGCCCGAATGAAACCCGAAACGCGAAAACACGACTACGCGATTGAAAATCCGGAGAAATAACAAATACGCGACGAAAAATATATATAAACACTATATATATTCATATGACATTAAAATATCATATTTAAAATAATTAGGACTTAAAAATCCCAAAAGCTCGACCGTTGGTTTGAAAACCGAAAAGATTCGCCGGATAGAAATCCGCGACACGTAGAAACGTACGATTTAAAATATGAATACAAATATTCATTTAACAAATAATAATTAATATATTATTACAAAAATAATAATATAGGTCATAGAAATGACGTGGCACGAATAACATTTAATGGTCGTTAAATAATTAACGGTAAAAGATAACGAAAAAAGTAGGGTCGTTACAGTACCTTCCCGTTACGGAAATTTCGTCCCGAAATTTAAGCATGTGCAGGGGTTGACTCAGCATCTGGGAACAAATGTGGGTATTTCTGCTTCATCTTATCTTCACGCTCCCAAGTGAACCCGGAACCGCGTCTGGCATTCCATCTAACTAGGACAATAGGAATTCTACTCTGCTTAAGAGTCTTAACCTCTCGATCCATAATTTCAACAGGTTCCTCAATAAAATGAAGTTGATTATCAAAATGAAGATCCTTCAGAGGAATAGTCTCATCGGCCTCGGCCAAACACTTCTTTAAATTCGATACATGAAAAATGTCATGAATAGCACTGAGTTCTTGTGGCAATTTTAAACGATAAGCCACGGGTCCAACTCTCTCAATAATCTCAAAAGGTCCAACAAAACGAGGATTCAACTTTCCCCTTTTACCAAAACATATCACGCCCTTCCAAGGTGATACCTTCAACATAACACGGTCACTGACCCGATATTCAATATCGTTCCTTCTCTTATTGGCATAGCTCTTTTGCCTACTTCCAGTGGTTCTCAATCTTTCCTTAATCTGTACGATCTTCTCGGTAGTCTCATGAATAATTTCTGGACCTGTGAGTTGAGCATCCCCAACCTCATTCCAACAAATAGGAGACCTACACTTTCTACCATACAGAGCTTCAAATGGTGCGGCTTTAATACTTGCATGGTAACTGTTGTTATAAGAAAATTCAGCTAGCGACAAATATCTATCCCACCCATTACCAAAATCAATAACACATGATCGCAACATGTCTTCTAACGTTTGAATGGTCCTTTCACTCTGACCATCCATCTGTGGATGATAAGCGGTGCTCATATCCAACTTAGTTCCTAAAGCTTCCTGTAAGGATCGCCAAAACATCGATATAAATCGACTGTCTCGGTCTGAAATGATTGATACAGGAACACCATGTCCAGAGACAATCTCCTTCAAATACAAACGAGTAAGCTTCTCCTTGGAATCTATTTCCTTAATTGGCAAGAAATTAGCTAACTTAGTAAGTCGGTCAACAACCACCCAAATGGTATCATAACTACCCACAACTCTCGGTAACTTTGTAATAAAATCCATCGTAATACCTTCCCACTTCCACTCTGGAATCTCAAGTTGCACCAAAAGTCTAGATGGTTTCTGATGTTCAGCTTTAACCTTAGCACAGGTCAAACACTTGGCCACATACGTAGCCACATCAGCTTTCAAATTAGGCCACCAATACAGCTCCTTAAAATCATGATACATCTTTCCTGAACCAGGATGAATAGAGTACCTGGACTTATGAGCCTCATCCAAAATAAGTTGTCGCAGATCACCAAACTTCAAAACCCAAAGATGTCCCGCAAAATACCGAGTACCATCGGTTCGTACCTCAAACTGTTTACTCAAGCCCCGGACCTTCTCGTTACGAAGTTCTCCTCCTTCAAGGCTTCTTGTTGTACCTCAAGAATCTGCCTAGCGAGGTTAGTTCAAATGGTCATACTCAAGGCTCTAAACCTACGAGGTTTAACTCTCTCTTTTCGACTTAAAGCATCAGCCACAAAATTGGCCCTTCCCGGATGATAGAGGAGTTCACAATAATAATCGTTCAATAACTCAATCCATCTTTGCTGTCTCAAATTAGATGTTTTTGATCAAGAACATGTTGAAGACTTTTGTGATTAGTGTACAATGTACTTTTGACCTCATAAAGATAATGTCTCCAAATCTTGAGAGCAAACACAACAGCTCCCAACTCTAAATCATGGGTTGTATAATTCTGTTCGTGAATCTTCAACTGTCGTGACGCGTACGCAATGACTTTCTTTCGCTGCATCAAAACACAACCAAAGCCCTGACGCGATGCATCACAATAAACAACAAAATCATCATTACCCTCAGGTAGTGATTATATCAGAGCGGTAGTCAACTTCTTCTTCAGAGTTTGAAAAGCAGTCTCTTGTTCATCCTTCCACTCATACTTCTTCCCCTTATGCGTTAAAGCAGTCAGAGGTTTCGCTACTCGTGAAAAATCTTGAATGAACCTTCTATAATAGCCTGCCAAACCTAGGAACTGACGAATCTGAGTAGGAGTTTTCGGAATTTCCCACTTCTCAATTGTCTCATTCTTAGCAAGATCAACTTGAATTCCCTTCTTACCAACAACGTGTCCAAGGAATTGAACCCCTTTCAACCAGAATGCGCACTTAGAGAACTTAGCGTACAGATCTTCTTTCCTCAACAAATCAAGTACCAACTTCAAGTGTTCTTCGTGTTCTTCATCACTCTTGGAATAGATAAGAATGTCGTCGATGAAAACGATAACGAATTTGTCCAGATAGGGTCTACACACACGGTTCATGAAGTCCATGAACACAGCAGGTGCGTTTGTCAATCCGGACAGCATAACAAGGAATTCGCAGTGACCATAATGGGTATGGAAAGCGGTTTTCGGAATATCAGTTTCTTTAGCCCGTAGTTGGTGATAACCGGAACGAAGATCAATCTTAGAATAAATAGATGAACCTTGGGGCTGATCGAACAGATCATCAATTCTCAGAAGAGGATAACGGTTCTTAACCGTAAGTTTATTCAACTCGCGATAATGAATACACAATCGAAACGAACCACCTTTCTTCTTAACGAACAAAACAGGAGCTCCCCAAGGGGACGAACTGGGACGAATGAAATATAGTTGCAATAATGAAGGAAGAAATATATGGAGTAGTCACATCGGTGGCTTAGATATATAAGGAAATTCTCTCAAAGGAGATAACAAGGATCATGGACTTCAAAGTAAATTTTCATTACATTTCTGAAATGATGACATACGAAAGGTGTGATATTTCAATGAGAGTGAACTTCCTTGTACAATGAGCGAGGAAATCTAGGATTCATCCATATTCTTAAATTTATGTGCGGATGAAAAGAACGCGAATCATGGTTTATAAAGAATGGTCGAATCCAGGTGAGATGAATCTCCAAAAATAATTTCGTGTACCTCAAAGTATTGAATCCTAGGATTGATATTTACGAGGGTGTTGCGGTTGACAGCGAATATTGAGAGTAGAAACTCCTCAAACGGTCTAGTGTAATATATATCCATGATACCCACTATAACAACAGTTGGGGTAGAAACCCGCCTTTTCTACAATAGGGTGACCACCGAGTGTACCCCAGAAAATTGGTTTATCGGTCCGCGTTTCGGCCATGTCCAACCATAAGAGGGAAAATTTTATGAGCGCAAAGACTTTTCAATAAATTTTATAAAACCAGAATCCAAAGTGGTGTAAGATTTTCTATCAATGAACTTAATGGGAAGTTTCATCCTTAAACAGAGGATGAGAAGAACTGTGATCCAAACATTCTGTAGAGTAATGCGAAAATTTGATAAAATCAATCAAAGGAGTTTTGAAAAAGCTTTAAACGTCAGATGTAACCCCATAAACAAAACGAAGTTCTTAGTAAATTTAGAAGTATGTACAACGACTCAATAAAGGAGTGGTTTTAAAATAATTTGAAGGTATAGTTTAGTATGTACTAACCAAAATGAGTTAAGGGTAAATTTATTCATTTGATTTTATATGCACAAATATAATTTTATAAATTGCATACATGACCGAAAATCTTACTACCTCTATTTGTCCATAAATCCTATGAGGACCGCCCAATTAAACAAATGTGTAAAAATTTTGATGAAAAGCAGGGTATCCGTATTTTAGAGGCTACGAGTTGAAGTAAGATCGTTGAAGATCGGGTGAAGGACTTGAATTGCCTTGCGACATCTAATCAATAAATGCTACGAGGTCATGAAAACCAATGAGTTAAATGTTGTTTTGACTATTATCAGGACATAAGTCCTTGGGCCAAAACTGTTCCCGAGCGAAGCTGTAGCTAACAAGCGAGTTATGAAGGATAGAACATGAGATAGATAATCTGGTTTGAACGAGCTTCTCGTATATCAACAAATAAGATAATGAATATTTTCCCTATCCATGTAATACATCGGAACTTCTGAATGAGTAGTGTAAAAATTTTCTTTGACTCGCTTTCTATTCCTCATATCACAATATTCGGACTTCTTTATGAATTAACGTAATATAATCACATTGGCCTGATGGTATTATATTTCACTAATTCATAGTTCCACTCCAATAGCACTACATGAGGTCAGGACACGCGATCAACCTCGAATTTCCACACAATTTCTCTAAAACGATTCTTAAACAATGTGCTAAGGATAGCACAAGAGACAAAAACATCAAAAGTAATGAATAAGAGTAACGATGACATAAAAATGTCTTTGAAGTATCAAAAATCTTTGAAAGTCAAGAATGACGTTTTTCGATTCAAAAACCAAAGTACATAGGCATAACGGCATAAAGGCACGTAATATAACAAAAATGTTATATACCTAAACATAATAGCTAACATTGAAATGCAGAGCATTTAGAAGTCAAGAATGACATCTCGCGTAATATAACTCAAAAACGTTATATACATAACCATAATAGATGACATAGAAATGTTGAGAATTTCAGAAGTCAAGAATGACATCCCTCGGTTTCATTACCCGAGGTGTTCTTATAAGGATAAGTTCGCATGAGTTGGAGAATACGTTTAAATCAGAATGGGAGTTCTTCCCGGATTCAGAACATA
Source organism: Rutidosis leptorrhynchoides (assembly GCF_046630445.1). Lineage (NCBI taxonomy): Eukaryota > Viridiplantae > Streptophyta > Magnoliopsida > Asterales > Asteraceae > Rutidosis > Rutidosis leptorrhynchoides. The sequence goes on from NC_092341.1 coordinate 335,560,259, forward strand.
TCAGAGATGTATGTATGATAACAAAATACATACCATAGAATGTAAATAATCACATATAATAATATGCTATAGGTCGGGCTGTAGACTAGACTCACTAATGCACCCTACTGACTCGGGGTACTTCATCAATGCAGCCTAATTCCCTACAACCAAGGCTCTGATACCAACTGAAACGACCCGTCAAAGTACACTTGACGACCATCGTTATCTTGGTCCCACAGCTTGATCATAACTCTATATGAATTTGATAAATAACCTTGCATTCTTTATTTAAAAATGATTTTCTATAAAGGAAACCTACCAAAATGTGTAAGTTTAGAAAAACCATAAATTATTACTTAACCAAAAGTTGACCAAAACAAGTCAACAACATCCACTATTAAATGTATCAAAATAGAATGCAAGTTATTGTTTAACAAAAGCTGCCTTCATAAATATGCAAACTCTCTAAGCACAGCGGAAGCAATGAATCATGAACCTGAGAATAGAACATGCGAGTAACTATCAACAAAAATGTTGAGTGAATTATAGGTTTAATATTGCAAACAATATTTAATTTAAAGCATAAAAATTTATGTTTGAAAACATAAAAACTCCTTTTTTGACCACCAAATTATATGCTAGAAAACATATAAAAACATTATTCCATTTTCTGTGAGCCACCTGGTAACCACTTAACCATTTATTTACCTTTGCCAAACACAATAAATAATATACACCGAACAAGTGTATCTTCAACTAAAAACGAAGTACTAAACATTCTGATTATAAATTGCTAGCGCGACTAGCTCGAAAGGAGGTTGTTAAACCCGATAGATCTATCCATAGGATTCGCGTTCACCAGTCGAAACCAGTGATTACAATTACCAGATTAGGAAATATTTTTGTTCGACTCACAATGAATAATTTAAATCAACTTCCACTTGTGTCCAAAATATAAAATAAATTGCATGTATTCTCATCCCAAAAGATTTAAAATGGAAAAATGAGACTATAACTCACCTTAAAGAAAATGAAGTAACCACACAAAAAGCGAACAGTAAACGAAGTAAAGTGATCAAGAATGATCACAATGCCGACCTATAAATAAAGCAGGTCGATATAAATAACTAACTTAGGTCAAGTCTTAGTATGACAGCTATAGTACTTGTTGCAAGTAAACATAGAACATCACTCAGTATGCTTCGGTTTGATCAGGACAGCGTAAGGACACGTACTTTCTATTTTTAGAAAGTTTCTATTTTTGGCAGGTTTCCATTTCAGGAAACATTTTATTTTTGGAAAGTTTCTATTTTAGGAAAGTTTCTATTTTTAGAAAGTTTATAAGTTAGGAAATTTTCCTTAATTAGAAAGTCAACAAAAGTCAACTGAAAGTCAAAGTCAACCGAAAGTCAACTCAAAAGTCAACCCTGGTCAAACATAGTCAACATTAATTTTAAAAGTATAAGTTATATTAATAATATAGGATATAATGTTACTTAAAGTCATATATGTATAATTATGTCATAATATAAGTTTAATTAAATTAAATTAAATTATTAAAGTTAACATAAGTTTAAATGATATAATTAATATAACATAAGTATTTAATTAATTAATTAAATATTAGTCATAATACAAGTATTATTAATTAATAATAGATTTTAAATCATATCATAAGTATTATTAATTAATAATGAATTATCAATCATATCATAAGTTTCTAATTATTATGATTATTAAATCATAAGTATTTAATAATTAAATTATAATTAAATAATAACTAAGCCTTATAATAATTAAATAATTAATTAACCTTTATTATAAGTCTTATAATAATAATCTCATAACATAAGTTTAATACTTATCTTAAGTATTTTTCATTAATAATAAAAGTATTATTAATCATAAGTTTAATTAAAAGTTTAATTAAACCATAAAGTAATTAATAAATGATATAATAAATATATATATCATAAGTCTTTAATTAAAATAATTACTTTTATATCATAAGTAATTTAATAATAATGAAAATCATTATTTATATCATAAGTTCCATTTTATAACCATAAGTTTTAATTAAACATTCGTCGGGTCATAACTTGAGCCCCGGGTGTCGGTTTTCGATGAATTTTATATATATCCTCGTCTAACCAACCAACCCGACACATTAGTGAGCTAAAGAACACCCTAAGATCAATTCATAAGTTGTGACCTACAGCCATTAGCCAAACATATTCATTAATCCGTTTTAAATCTTGTTTTAGTCATTCCGGGTGATCCGTGGCTCGGATTTCGATGAACCGAACATGAATGTTCATCCAATCATCAATCCTAACCCAATGATACACCCTAGAGACTCCAAATATGTTCACAAAGTCGGACCCTAACTGATCAAAATCATTTTTACATTTTAATTTCAACAAAACCCTAAATCGGGCACAACTTTTGATCCGAAACTCAAAACAACATGAATCCAAAGCCTAAAATTATGTACTCAATGATAATAACACATTAAGACACTTAAATTAATCAAAAACATTAGCCAAAGTTACTGATTTAATTGATATAGCTGCTGTCCCAATTTTGATCAACCGAAAACATACGAAATTGAGCATTTCTAAGCAAACTAACAACACCACAATCAAATACAAGTACTATAACATTAACATACATGTGAAATCAGTAAAAATAAATTAAAATTGAAAAGCTAGGGTTTGTGTTCATACCCAAATCAAAAATTGAGAAGAAGGAGATTAAAGATCGCGAAATGATGAACCCGATTATGCAATTGATCTTGATAGATGATGAATAATTGATTGTTGATTAGGTTGGCTGAATTTTGATGAAAAAGGTGGAGTAAGTCGTCCATAAGATGGAGGAGAGGAAAAATGAGGGTTTTTCTAGGTTTAGGTAAAATGTATCAAGTGGTGTAAGTGTAGAAATAATTAGCAAAATTGACAAAACAACCCCTTGGCATATGGGTGGGGTTTTCGACTGAGATATGGGTGGGAGTGGGTTCCATTTAGCCCACTTTGAAGTATAGATCAATAGCTTGTGGCCCGAAAGCCCGAATGAAACCCGAAACGCGAAAACATGACTACGCGATTGAAAATCCGGAGAAATAACAAATACGCGACAAAAAATATATATAAACACTATATATATTCATATGACATTAAAATATCATATTTAAAATAATTAGGACTTAAAAATCCCAAAAGCTCGACCGTTGGTTTGAAAACCGAAAAGATTCGCCGGATAGAAATCCGCGACACGTAGAAACGTACGATTTAAAATATGAATACAAATATTCATTTAACACATAATAATTAATATATTATTACAAAAATAATAATATAGGTCATAGAAATGTCGTGGCACGAATAACATTTAACGGCCGTTAAATAATTAACGGTGAAAGATAACTAAAAAAGTAGGGTCGTTACAGTACATTCCCGTTACGGAAATTTCGTCCCGAAATTTAAGCATGTACAGGGGTTGACTCAGCATCTGGGAACAAATGTGGGTATTTCTGCTTCATCTGATCTTCATGCTCCCAAGTGAACTCGGGACCGCGTCTGGCATTCCATCTAACTCGGACAATAGGAATTCTACTCTGCTTAAGAGTCTTAACCTCTCGATCCATAATTTCAACAGGTTCCTCAATAAAATGAAGTTGCTTAGCAACATGAAGTTCCTTCAGAGGAATAGTCTCATCAGCCTCGGCCAAACACTTCTTTAAATTCGATACATGCAAAACGTCATGAATAGCACCGAGTTCTTGTGGCAATTTCAAACGATAAGCCACGGGTCCAACTCTCTCAATAATCTCAAAAGGTCCAACAAAACGAGTATTCAACTTTCCCCTTTTACCAAAACATATCACGCCCTTCCAAGGTGATACCTTCAACATAACACGGTCACCGACCTGATATTCAATATCGTTCCTTCTCTTATTGGCATAGCTCTTTTGCCTACTTCCGGCGGTTCTCAATCTTTCCTTAATCTGTACGATCTTCTCGGTAGTCTCATGAATAATTTCTGGACCTGTGAGTTGAGCATCCCCAACCTCATTCCAACAAACAGGAGACCTACACTTTCTACCATACAGAGCTTCAAATGGTGTGACTTTAATACTTGCATGGTAACTGTTGTTATAAGAAAATTCAGCTAGCGACAAATATCTATCCCACCCATTACCAAAATCAATAACACATGATCGCAACATGTCTTCTAACGTTTGAATGGTCCTTTCACTCTGACCATCCGTCTGTGGATGATAAGCGGTGCTCATATCCAACTTAGTTCCTAAAGCTTCCTGTAAGGATCGCCAAAACCTCGATATAAATCGACTGTCTCGGTCTGAAATGATTGATACAGGAACACCATGTACAGAGACAATCTCCTTCAAATACAAACGAGTAAGCTTCTCCTTGGAATCTATTTCCTTAATTGGCAAGAAATGAGCTAACTTAGTGAGTCGGTCAACAATCACCCAAATGGTATCATAACCACCCATAACTCTCGGTAACTTTGTAATAAAATCCATCGTAATACCTTTCCACTTCTCAAGTTTCACCAAAAGTCCAGACGGTTTCTGATGTTCAGCTTTAACCTTAGCACAGGTCAAACACTTGGCCACATACGTAGCCACATCAGCTTTCAAATTAGGCCACCAATACAGCTCCTTAAAATCATGATACATCTTTCCTGAACCAGGATGAATAGAGTACCTGGACTTATGAGCCTTATCCAAAACAAGTTGTCGCAGATCACCAAACTTCAAAACCCAAAGACGTCCCGCAAAATACCGAGTACCATCAGTTCGTACCTCAAACTGTTTACTCAAGCCCCGGACCTTCCCGTTACGAAGTTCTCCTCCTTCAAGGCTTTTTGTTGTACCTCAAGAATCTGCCTAGCGAGGTTAGTTCAAATGGTCATACTCAAGGCTCTAAACCTACGAGGTTTAACTCTCTCTTTTCGACTTAAAGCATCGGCCACAACATTGGCCCTTCCCGGATGATAGAGGAGTTCACAATAATAATTGTTCAATAACTCAATCCATCTTTGCTGTCTCAAATTAGATGTTTTTGATCAAGAACATGTTGAAGACTTTTGTGATCAGTGTACACTGTACTTTTGACCTCATAAAGATAATGTCTCCAAATCTTGAGAGCAAACACAACAGCTCCCAACTCTAAATCATGGGTTGTATAATTCTGTTCGTGAATCTTCAACTGTTGTGACGCGTACGCAATGACTTTCTTTCGTTGCATCAAAACACAACCAAAGCCCTGACGCGATGCATCACAATAAACAACAAAATCATCATTACCCTTAGGTAGTGATTATATCGGAGCGGTAGTCAACTTCTTCTTCAGAGTTTGAAAAGCAGTCTCTTGTTCATCCTTCCACTCATACTTCTTCCCCTTATGCGTTAAAGCAGTCAGAGGTTTCGCTACTTGTGAAAAATCTTGAATGAACCTTCTATAATAGCCTGCCAAACCTAGGAATTGACGAATCTGAGTAGGAGTTTTCGGAATTTCCCACTTCTCAATCGTCTCATTCTTAGCAGGATCAACTTGAATTCCCTTCTTACCAACAACGTGTCCAAGGAATTGAACCCCTTTCAACCAGAATGCACACTTAGAGAACTTAGCGTACAGCTCTTCTTTCCTCAACAAATCAAGTACCAACTTCAAGTGTTCTTCATGTTCTTCATCACTCTTGGAATAGATAAGAATGTCGTCGATGAAAACGATAACGAATTTGTCCAGATAGGGTCTACACACACGGTTCATGAGGTCCATGAACACAGCAGGTGCGTTTGTCAATCCGGACAGCATAACAAGGAATTCGCAGTGACCATAACGGGTATGGAAAGCGGTTTTCAGAATATCAGTTTCTTTAGCCCGCAGTTGGTGATAACCGGAACGAAGATCAATCTTAGAATAAACAGATGAACCTTGGGGCTGATCGAACAGATCATCAATTCTCAGAAGAGGATAACGGTTCTTAACCGTAAGTTTATTCAACTCGCGATAATCAATACACAATCGAAACGAACCACCTTTCTTCTTAACGAACAAAACAGGAGCTCCCCAAGGGGACGAACTGGGACGAATGAAATATAGTTGCAATAATGAAGGAAGAAATATATGGAGTAGTCACATCGGTGGCTTAGATATATAAGGCAATTCTCTCAAAGGAGATAACGAGGATCATGGACTTCAAAGTAAATTTTCATTACATTTCCGAAATGATGACATACGAAAGGTGTGATATTTCAATGAGAGTGAACTTCCTTGTACAATGAGCGAGGAAATCTAGGATTCATCCATATTCTTAAATTTATGTGCGGATGAAAAGAACGCGAATCATGGTTTATAAAGAATGGTCGACTCCAGGTGAGATGAATCTCCAAAAATAATTGCGTGTACCTCAAAGTATTGAATCCTAGGATTGATATTAACGAGGGTGTTGCGGTTGACAGCGAATATTGAGAGTAGAAACTCCTCAAACGGTCTAGTGTAATATATATCCATGATACCCACTATAACAACAGTTGGGGTAGAAACCCGCCTTTTCTACAATAGGGTGACCACCGAGTGTACCCCAAAAAATTGGTTTATCGGTCCGCGTTTCGCCCATGTCCAACCATAAGAGGGAAAATTTTATGAGCGCAAAGACTTTCCAACAAATTTTATAAAACCAGAATCCAAAGTGGTGTAAGAGTTTCTATCAATGAACTTAATGGTAAGTTTCATCCTTAAACAGAGGATGAGAAGAACTGTGATCCAAACATTCTGTAGAGTAATGCGAAAATTTGATAAAATCAATCAAAGGAGTTTTGAAAAAGCTTTAAACGTCTGATGTAACCCCATAAACAAAACGAAGTTCTTAGTAAATTTAGAAGTATGTACAACGCGTACCATTTTACATAAAACAATTTAACTTAATTAAACGACTCAATAAAGGAGTGGTTTTAAAATAATTTGAAGGTATAGTTTAGTATGTACTAACCAAAATGAGTTAAGGGTAAATTTATTCATTTGATTTTATATGCACAAATATGATTTTATAAATTGCATACATGACCGAAAATCTTACTACCTCTATTTGTCCATAAATCCTATGAGGACCGCCCAATTAAACAAATGTGTAAAAATTTTGATGAAAAGCAGGGTATCCGTATTTTAGAGGTTACGAGTTGAAGTAAGATCGTTGAAGATCGGGTGAAGGACTTGAATTGCCTTGCGACATCTAATCAATAAATGCTACGAGGTCATGAAAACCAGTAAGTTAAATGTTGTTTTGACTATTATCAGGACATAAGTCCTTGGGCCAAAACTGTTCCCGAGTGAAGCTGTAGCTAACAAGCGAGTTATGAAGGATAGAACATGAGATAGATAATCTGATTTGAACGAGCTTCTCGTATATCAACAAATAAGATAATGAATATTTTCCCTATCCATGTAATACATCGGAACTTCTGAATGAGTAGTGTAAAAATTTTCTTTGACGCGCTTTCTATTCCTCATATCACAATATTGGGACTTCTTTATGAATTAACGTAATATAATCACGTTGGCCTGACGCCATTATATTTCACTAATTCATAGTTCCACTCCAATAGCACTACATGAGGTCAGGACACGCGATCAACCTCGAATTTCCACGCAATTTCTCTAAAACGATTCTTAAACAATGTGTTAAGGATAGCACAAGAGACAAAAACATCAAAAGTAATGAATAAGAGTAACGATGACATAAAAATGTCTTTGAAGTATCAAAAATCTCTGAAAGTCAAGAATGACGTTTTCCGATTCAAAAACCAAAGTACATAGGCATAACGGCATAAAGGCACGTAATATAACAAAAATGTTATATACCTAAACATAATAGCTGACATTGAAATGCAGAGCATTTAGAAGTCAAGAATGACATCTAGCGTAATATAACTCAAACGTTATATACATAACCATAATAGATGACATAGAAATGTCGAGAATTTCAGAAGTCAAGAATGACATCCCTCAGTTTCATTACCCGAGGTGTTCTTATAAGGATAAGTTCGCATGAGTTGGAGAATACGTTTAAATCGGAATGGGAGTTCTTCCCGGATTCAGAACATATCAGAGATGTATGTATGATAACAAAATACATACCATAGAATATAAATAATCACATATAATAATATGCTATAGGTCGGGCTGTAGACTAGACTCACTAATGCACCCTACTGACTCGGGGTACGTCATCAATGCAGTCTAATTCCCTACAACCAAGGCTCTGATACCAACTGAAACGATCGTCAAAGTACACTTGACGACCATCGTTATCTTGGTCCCACAGCTTGATCATAACTCTATATGAATTTGATAAATAACCTTGCATTCTTTATTTAAAAATGATTTTCTATAAAGGAAACCTACCAAAATGTGTAAGTTTAGAAAAACCATAAATTATTACTTAACCAAAAGTTGACCAAAACAAGTCAACAACATCCACTATTAAATGTATCAAAATAGAATGCAAGTTATTGTTTAACAAAAGCTGCCTTCATAAATATGCAGACTCTCTAAGCACAGCGGAAGCAATGAATCATGAACCTGAGAATAGAACATGCGAGTAACTGTCAACAAAAATGTTGAGTGAATTATAGGTTTAATATTGCAAACAATATTTAATTTAAACCATAAAAATTTATGTTTGAAAACATAAAAACTCCTTTTTTGACCACCAAATTATATGCTAAAAAACATATAAAAACATTATTCCATTTTCCGTGAGCCACCTGGTAACCACTTAACCATTTATTTACCCTTACCAAACACAATAAATAATATACACCGAACAAGTGTATCTTCAACTAAAAACGAAGTACTAAACATTTCGATTATAAATTGCTAGCGCGACTAGCTCGAAATGGGGTTGCCAAACCCGATAGATCTATCCATAGGATTCGCGTTCACCAGTAGAAACCAGTGATTACAATTACCAGATTAGGGAATATTTTTGTTCGACTCACAATGAATAATTTAAACCAACTTCCACTTGTGTCCAAAATATAAAATAAATTGCATGTATTCTCATCTCAAAAGATTTAAAATGGAAAAATGAGACTATAACTCACCTTAAAGAAAATGAAGTAACCACACAAAAAGCGAACAGTAAACGAAGTAAAGTGATCAAGAATGATCACAACGCCGACCTATAAATAAAGCAGGTCGATATAAATAACTAACTTATGTCAAGTCTTAGTATGATAGCTATAGTACTTATTGCAAGTAAACATAGAACATCACTCAGTATGCTTCGGTTTGATCAGGACAGCGTAAGGACACGTACTTTCTATTTTTAGAAAGTTTCTATTTTTGGCAGGTTTCCATTTCAGGAAACATTTTATTTTTGGAAAGTTTCTATTTTAGAAAAGTTTCTATTTTAGGAAAGTTTCTATTTTTAGAAAGTTTATAAGTTAGGAAAGTTTCCTTAATTAGAAAGTCAACAAAAGTTAACTGAAAGTCAAAGTCAACCGAAAGTCAACTCAAAAGTCAAACTTGGTCAAACATAGTCAACATTAATTTTAAAAGTATAAGTTATATTAATAATATAGGATATAATGTTACTTAAAGTCATATATGTATAATTATGTCAAAACATAAGTTTAATTAAATTAAATTGAATTATTAAAGTTAACATAAGTTTAAATGATATAATTAATATAACATAAGTATTTAATTAATTAATTAAATATTAGTCATAATATAATTATTATTAATTAATAATAGATTTTAAATCATATCATAAGTATTATTATTTAATAATGAATTATCAATCATATCATAAGTTTCTAATTATGATTATTAAATCATAAGTATTTAATAATTAAATTATAATTAAATAGTCACTAAGCCTTATAATAATTAAATAATTAATTAACCTTTATTATAAGTCTTATAATAATAATCTCATAACATAAGTTTAATACTTATCTTAAGTATTTTTCATTAATAATAAAAGTATTATTAATCATAAGTTTAATTAAAAGTTTAATTAAACCATAAAGTAATTAATAAATGATATAATAAATATATATATCATAAGTCTTTAATTAAAATAATTACTTTTATATCATAAGTAATTTAATAATAATGAAAATCATTATTTATATCATAAGTTCCATTTTATAACCATAAGTTTTAATTAAACATTCGTCGGGTCATAACTTGAGCCCCGGGTGTCGGTTTTCGATGAATTTTATATATATCCTCGTCTAACCAACCAACCCGACACATTAGTGAGCTCAAGAACACCCTAAGGTCAGTTAATAAGTCGTGACCTACAGCAATTAGCCAAACATATTCATTAATCTGTTTTAAATCTTGTTTTAGTCATTCCGGGTGATCCGTGGCTCGGATTTCGATGAACCGAACATGAATGTTCATCCAATCATCAATCCTAACCCAATGATACACCCTAGAGACTCCAAATATGGTCACAAAGTCGGACCCTAACTGATCAAAATCGTTTTTACATTTTAATTTCAACAAAACCCTAAATCGAGCACAACTTTTGATCCGAAACTCAAAACAACATGAATCCAAAGCCTAAAATTATGTACTCAATGAGAATAACACATTAAGACACTTAAATTAATCAAAAACATTAGCCAAAGTTACTGATTTAATCGATATAGCTGCTGTCCCAATTTTGATCAACCGAAAACATACGAAATCGAGCATTTCTAAGCAAACTAACAACACCACAATCAAATACAAGTACTATAACATTAACATACATGTAAAATCATTAAAAATAAATTAAAATTGAAAAGCTAGGGTTTATGTTCATCCCCAAATCAAAAATTGAGAAGGAGATTAAAGATCGCGAAATGATGAATCCGATTATGCAATTGATCTTGATAGATGATGAATAATTGATTGTTGATTAGGTTTGCTAAATTTTGATGAAAAAGGTGGAGTAAGTCGTCCATAAGATGGAGGAGAGGAAAAATGAGGGTTTTTCTAGGTTTAGGTAAAATGTATCAAGTGGTGTAAGTGTAGAAATAATTAGCAAAATTGACAAAACAACCCCTTGGCATATGGGTGGGGTTTTCGACTAAGATATGGGAGGGAGTGGGTTCCCTTTAGCCCACTTTGAAGTATAGATCAATAGCTTGTGGCCCGAAAGCCCGAATGAAACCCGAAACGCGAAAACACGACTACGCGATTGAAAATCCGGAGAAATAACAAATACGCGACGAAAAATATATATAAACACTATATATATTCATATGACATTAAAATATTATATTTAAAATAATTAGGACTTAAAAATCCCAAAAGCTCGACCGTTGGTTTGAAAACCGAAAAGATTCGCCGGATAGAAATCCGCGACACGTAGAAACGTACGATTTAAAATATGAATACAAATATTCATTTGACACATAATAATTAATATATTATTACAAAAATAATAATATAGGTCATAGAAATGATGTGGCACGAATAACATTTAACGGTCGTTAAATAATTAACGGTAAAAGATAACGAAAAAAGTAGGGTCGTTACAGAAGGTATTCAGGTGGATCCGGCAAAGATTGAAATCGTTGAAAAGTGGGAAACCCCGAAAACTCCGAAGCATATACGTCAATTTTTAGGATTGACTGGTTACTACAGAAGATTCATCCAAGATTTTTCCAAAATAGCAAAACCCTTGACTGCATTAACGCATAAAGGGAAGAAATTTGAATGGAAGGATGAGCAGGAGAAAGTGTTTCAATTGTTGAAGAAAACGTTAACTACAGCACCTATATTTTCATTACCTGAAGGGAATGATGATTTTGTGATATATTGTGACACCTCAAAGCAAGGTCTCATTTGTGTATTAATGCAACGAACGAAGGTAATTGCTTATGCGTCTAGACAATTGAAGATTCACGAGCAGAATTATAAGACGCATGATTTGGAATTAGGCGCGGTTGTTTTTGCATTAAAGACTTGGAGGCACTACTTATATGGGGTCAAAAGTATTATATATACCGATCACGAAAGTCTCCAACACATATTTAATCAGAAACAACTAAACATGAGACAGCGTAGGTGGATTGAGTTATTAAATGATTACGATTTCGAGATTCGTTACCACCCGGGGAAGGCAAATGTGGTAGCCAATGCCTTGAGCAGAAAGGACAGAGAACCTATTCGAGTAAAAGCTATGAATATAAGCACAATAACCTTACTACTCAAATAAAGGTGGCGCAACAAGGAGTTTAAAAGAAGGAAATTTAAAGGATGAAATACCCAAAGGATCGAAGAAGCATCTTAATATACGGGAAGACGGAACCCGGTATAGGGCTGAAAGGATTTGGGTACCAAAATTTAGAGATATGAGAGAAATGGTACTTAGAGAAGCTCATAAAACCAGATACTCAATACATCCTGGAACGGGGAAGATGTACAAGGATCTCAAGAAACATTTTTGGTGGCCGGGTATGAAAGCCGATGTTGCTAAATACGTAGGAGAATGTTTGACGTGTTCTAAGGTCAAAGCTGAGCATCAGAAACCATCAGGTCTACTTCAACAACCCGAAATCCGGGAATGGAAATGGGAAAACATTACCATGGATTTCATCACTAAATTGCCAAGGACTGCAAGTGGTTTTGATACTATTTGGGTAATAGTTGATCGTCTCACCAAATCAGCACACTTCCTGCCAATAAGAGAAGATGACAAGATAGAGAAGTTAGCACGACTGTATTTGAAGGAAGTCATCTCCAGACATGGAATACCAATCTCTATTATCTCTGATAGGGATGGCAGATTTATTTCAAGATTCTGGCAGACATCACAGCAAGCATTAGGAACTCGTCTAGACATGAGTACTGCCTATCATCCACAAACTGATGGGCAGAGTGAAAGGACGATACAAACGCTTGAAGACATGCCACGAGCATGTGTTATTGATTTCAGAAACAGTTGAGATCGACATCTACCGTTAGCAGAATTTTCCTACAACAACAGCTACCATTCAAGCATTGAGATGGCGTCGTTTGAAGCACTTTATGGTAGAAAGTGCAGATCTCCGATTTATTAAAGTGAAGTGGGGGATAGACAGATTACGGGTCCGGAGATAATACAAGAAACTACCGAGAAGATCATCCAAATTCAACAACGGTTGAAAACCGCCCAAAGTCGACAAAAGAGCTACGCTGACATTAAAAGAAAAGATATAGAATTTGAAATTGGAGAGATGGTCATGCTTAAAGTTGCACCTTGGAAAGTCGTTGTTCGATTTGGTAAACGAGGGAAATTAAATCCAAGGTATATTGGACCATTCAAGATTATTGATCGTGTCGGACCAGTAGCTTACCGACTTGAGTTACCTCAACAACTCGCGACTGTACATAACACTTTCCACGTCTCGAATTTGAAGAAATGCTTTGCTAAAGAAGATCTCACTATTCCGTTAGACGAAATTCAAATTAACGAAAAACTTCAATTCATCGAAGAACCCATCGAAATAATGGATCGTGAGGTTAAAAGACTTAAGCAAAACAAGATACCAATTGTTAAGGTTCGATAGAATGCTTGTAGAGGACCCGAATTCACCTGGGAACGAGAAGATCGGATGAAGAAGAAATACCCGCACCTATTTCCGGAAGATACGTCAACACCTCCAACTGCTTAAAATTTCGGGACGAAATTTATTTAACGGGTAGGTACTGTAGTGACCCGAACTTTTCCATGTTTATATATATTAAATGAAATTGATATTTACATGATTAAGTGTTTCCAACATGTTAAGCAATCAAACTTGTTAAGACTTGATTAACTGAAATAGGTTTTATATAGACAATTGACCACCCAAGTTGACCGACGATTCACGAACGTTAAAACTTGTAAAAACTATATGATGACATACATATGTATATATATATATATATATATATATATATATATATATATATATATATATATATATATATATATATATATATATATATATATATATATATATATATATATATATATATATATATATATATATATATATAGTTATCATGATATTATGATAAGTATGTACCTCATTAAGTATTTTAACAATGAGTTATATACATAAAAATGAGACTATTGAATTAAGAAACTTGAAAACGGTATATATAACGATTATCGTTATAACAACGTCTTACTAATTACATATGAATCATTTTAAGATATTGTTACACTATATATAAACATGTTAAATGATAAGTAAACATATCATTAAGTATAATAACAATGAACTACATATGTAAAAACAAGACTACTAACTTAAGGATTTCGAAACGAGACATATATGTAACGATTATCGTCGTAACGACATTTAACTGTATATATATCATATTAAGATATATTAATACATCATTATATCATGATAATGTAATAATTTAACATCTCATTAGATATAATAAACAATGTGTTAACAATATTTAACAAGATCGTTAACTTAAAGGTTTCAAAACAACATTTACATGTAACGACTAACGATGACTTAACGACTCAGTTAAAATGTATATACATGTAGTGTTTTAATATGTATTCATACACTTTTGAAAGACTTCAAGACACTTATCCAAGTACTTCTACTTAACAAAAATGCTTATGATTACATCCTCATTCATTTTCATCAATAATTCTACTCGTATGCACTCGTATTTGTACTTGGACAATACACAGCTTCTAAATGTATTTACTATTGATATATACACTCCAATGATTAGCTCTTAGCAGCCCATATGAGTCACTTAACCATGTAGGAACCATCATTTAACATCTAGCATGACTTATGAGCAAGGAAACAAAAACAAGAACTTCTTTTAACCCCACTCACCTTCACCACTCACCACCTACTCCATTTCACTTCTAATTTTCTTCCCAATTCTCTCTCAAAACACACACACTCTTCCATGAACGTCTAAGTTACTATTTTTTCCAGCAAAAATCATCAAATACAATCTTTGGTTATTACCTATAATCATCATAAAAACAATTACTCAAGAACACATCAAGAATACTTCCAAGTTTACAAGTTTACTTCCAAGTTTTCTAATCCATTCCAAGCAATCATCTAAGATCAAGAAACCTTTGTTATTTACAGTAGGTTATCTTTCTAAATCAAGGTAATATTCATATTCAAGCTTTAATTTAATTTCTATAACTATAACTATCTTAATTCGAGTAATAATCTTACTTGAACTTGTTTTCGTGTCATGATTCTATTTCAAGAACTTCCAAGCCATCAAAGATCCATTGAAGCTCAAGTTATTTTTTCATAATTTCCAGTAGGTTTACCTACTAAACTTGAGGTAGTAATGATGTTCATAACATCATTCGATTCATATATGTATAACTATCTTATTCGAAGATTTGAACATGTAATCACTAGAACATAGTTTAGTTAATTCTAAACTTGTTCGCAAACAAAAGTTAATCCTTCTAACTTGACTTTTAAAATCAACTAAACATATGTTCTGTATCTATATGATATGCTAACTTAATGATTTAAAACCTGAAAAAAAGAAAAACACCGTAAAACTGGATATACGTCGTCGTAGTAACACCGCGGGCTGTTTTGGGTTAGTTAATTAAAAACTATGATAAACTTTGATTTAAAATTTGTTCTTCTGAGAAAATAATTTTTCTTATGAACATGAAACTATATCCAAAAATCATGGTTAAACTCAAAGTGAAAGTATGTTTTCCAAAATGGTCATCTAAACGTCGTTCTTTCGACTGAAATGACTACCTTTACAAAAATAACTTGTAACCTGTATTTTAGACTATAAACTTATACTTTTTCTGTTTAGATTCATAAACTTAAGTTCAATATGAAACCATAGCAACTTGAATCACTCAAAACGGATTTAAAACGAAGAAGTTATGGGTAAAACAAGATTGGATATTTTTGCTTGTTGTAACTACGTGAAAATTGGTAACAAATCTATATTAATCATATCCTAGCAAACTCATATTGTATTATACATGTATTCTAATATATTATGTAATCTTGGGATACCATAGACACGTATGCAAATGTTTTGACATATCATATCGACCCATGTATATATATTATTTGGAACAACCATAGACACTCTATATGCAGTAATGTTGGAGTTAGCTATACAGGGTTGAGGTTGATTCCAAAAATTTATATACTTTGAGTTGTGATCTAGCCTGAGACGTGTATACACTGGGTCGTGGATTGATTCAAGATAATATATATCGATTTATTTCTGTACATCTAACTGTGAACAACTAGTTGTAGGTTACTAACGAAGACAGCTGACTTAATAAACTTAAAACAGTAAAACGTATTAAAAATGTTGTAAATATATTTTGAACACACTTTGATATATATGTACATATTTGTTATAGGTTCGTGAATCGACCAGTGGCCAAGTCTTACTTCCCGACGAAGTAAAAATCTGTGAAAATGAGTTATAGTCCAACTTTTAAAATCTAATATTTTTGGGATGAGAATACATGCAGCTTTCTAAATGTTTTACAAAATAGACACAAGTACGCGAAACTACATTCTATGGTTGGATTATTAAACCGATTATTGCCCCTTCAAGTCTGGTAGCCTAAGAATTAGGGAAATGACCCCTAATTGACGCGAATCCTAAAGATAGATCTATGGGCCTAACAAACCCCATTCTGGAATTTGGAATGCTTTAATACTTCGATTTATATGGTGATTTCGATTGCTAATTTATGACATACTTGCGAGTATGCGGGGAATATTCTATATGCATTATATTAATGTCGGTTACCAGGTGTTCATCATAGAATGATTTTTATACACTTGCGAGTGTAGCATTATTGAATAAATGAAATCTTGTGGTCTATTATATTAATTTGATAATATATAGGTTAAACCTATAACTCACCAATATTTTTGTTAACATTTAAAGCATGTTTATTCTCAGGTGATTATTAAGAGTTTCCGCTATTGCATGCTAATATATGGACAAGACTTAGTGTCAGCATGCTTGTATAATATTGTTTAAAACTGCATTCGAGATTTACTTTGTTGTAACATATTAATATTGTAAACCAATATGTATTGGTAGTGTGTAAGTGTGATATTTTTAGATTATCATTTCTGATAATCTAGGTGGTGTCCTTTTAACCTTGTCGATAAAATAAAGGTTATGGTTTGTTTTAAAAACGAATGGAGTCTTTTAAAAACGTCTCATATAGAGGTCAAAACCTCGCAACGAAATCAATTAATATGGAACATTTATAATCAATATGAACGGGACATTTCACTTAGGAGGTCAAGGAAGTTAGATAGTTCTTATGATAGGAAACACCATCTTGCTTAATGATTCAACTTCCTTAAAGGGATCTAGAAAGTTGATCAATTTCATTGGGAATTAAGTTGGTGTGACCTATTGAAGAACTATGAGTGATTGTAAGCTTAGCTATAAGTTTACTTGTGAGCTATCTTCTTAAAGGGATCTAGAAGGTAGTTGTGATTTCACTAGGCTAGAGCATTAGGATCTTGTGGTAAGAGCATTTGGTGTTTGTGAATTCTTCAAAGGGACGTAAGGGTTCATAAGTAGTGGCTTATCGAAGAGCTAGTGTTGTATCCGAACACTCCACCGGGTTTGGGGTATCATAGTGAAGAAAAGTCTCAATTCTTAGAATTGGGGAGTGGATTAAGGAGGATTAGTTAACATTCTCCCGAACCACTATAAATCCTCGTGTTTGTGCACTTACATTCTTTACATACTTGCATTAACAAACACGAACGCTTCCGCACTTAAAACTTATCTTTTAATAGCTAAAGATTTTGAAAAAGTTTTAAGAAACCATTGAGTAACTATTCACCCCCCATCTAGTTACTTACAATTGGTATCAAAGCGGTTGCTCTAATCTTTGCTCAAAAAACGTTTTTGTCATGTCGAAAAACTATTTTGTGCAAAAACCCGAGTTAAAGATCTTGAAACTAAGCTCTAGTTGTTTGAGAACAAAAAAGAGATTTTGGATGAGTTAGCCTTGAATCGTGATGAAAATTTTCATATTAGAAACACCTTCAAGACACTCGTGTGATGTGGAGTCAAGGATCGAACCTGAATGCTCAAACTTACATCCATTACTTTGGAGAAAAATACCACCATTCACATGGTGAGGTAAGCTTGCTTGTTTTTAGTCTTTTTAATATTTGTGTACTCTAAATGTTGTGACAATTAACAAAACTATGATTGAAAAAGAAAAGCTTGAACAAAGAAACATTTATTTCTAATAAACAAAGTTAATTTTTGAAAATTAAATTATGTAAAGAAAAATGTAGGGTTGGGTTAAAATCACAACTATATTGTACACAATAGAAGCACCTTGAAACTTGCCTTGAAACTTAGGTCTATGCAATGTATGTGATAATTGAAATTACTTGTGACTTTAATCCTTGTATGAAAAATGACATGAGTTATTGCTTAATGTGTGCTTGATAAATTGATCTTACATCATAGAATACGTAGATTGTCACACATCTTAGAGCCTTAAGTGACATGTGGATATTGCGTTTATGGTAGTATAGGTAATAATACTTGAGTTAGATCCAGAGGCGTCTTTGGGCATAGGCAACATAGGCAACTGCCTAGGGCCCAAAAATTAGAAGGGCCCAAAATTTTTATTATATATACAATTGTCGAATAGTTAAGTAAATTAAATAAAATATTGTCGAATAAATATTTGATAATAAAAAAAATTGTTACGGATGTCTTGAAAACTTCTTTCGTATTGATAAATTTTAACATAATCTTTTTATCTGTATTAAAAAAATTTAACGTGTATAAGGGCCCATTTTTATTTTCACTTAGGGCCTCTAAATTGTAGAGACGGCCTGGTTAGATCATTCCTAAAATTGAGTGAGAAGTTAAAGAATCAAAACGGTGACCATTATGCCTCGATTATGAGTACACTGAGTTTGTTTTTTAACACTATCTGTTCACATGTTACATGTAACATGTTTAGTATTTTTGATAAGGAATAATTTTCTTTTATTAATCTAACCAAATTTGCATGCCTATTGCGACCGGACAATTATCATTTTATTTATTCCTTTTAAAATACTCGTATAAATATACCCTGGGATTATATAGTATAATAACATATTATGATATATAACTGTTTATCATATATATTTCAACATGCACCAACAAACAAAAAAGGCACGCCATCAGCCCTTGTTACAAGTCGAAAACTTGAAGCCTATAAAAACACACCTTCGTGTACAAACTGCACCACACCAATCTTTAAATTAAACATCTCATTTTATACAAACCAAATCACATTCAATTCAACCCGACCCATGGAGATCAATTTGCTCTCTTATTTCTTCCTCTTCGTAACACCTCTCTTCTTGTTACTAATCGTTCGAAACTATTTTTCGTCCGATAAAAACCTTCCACCAGGTCCACGTCCATTGCCAATTATCGGTAACGGGCACCAAATGGTCAAGGACCCTCATATTGCTGCAGCCAACTTTGCTAAACAATACGGCCCACTCATTTCAGTTCGTTTAGGTACTCGACTTCTAGTAATAGCTTCGACGCCAGAAGCAGCCGAAGAAGTTCTCAAGACTAAAGATCGTCAACTTTCGGGTCGTAGTATCCCCGACGCACTTCAACAGAGTTTCATAGATTACTACTTTGTTTGGGCAAACGATTGCAATGATCATTGGAAATCGTGTAGAACTCTTACTAAAAATGAGTTGTTCTCGCCTAAAGCAATCGAACTTCAATCAAGTTTGAGAAGCGAAAAGTTGAATATCATGTTAGATTACTTGAAATCCACACAAGGAAAAGTTGTCCAAATTGAAGAACTTGTTTTTACTACATTAACTAACACTTTAAGCAACATGTTGTTTAGTAAAGATTTTCTTGATTTAAAAGATGAGAAAACTGCTCATAAGTTGAAATTTGGACTTCTAAAGGTGTTGGAGAATGCAATTACACCTAATGTAAGTGATTTGTTTCCAATAGTTGGAGGATTAGATCTTCAAGGATTAAGAAAGGATAGCTTGAATCATCTTGACGAATTGACTGCTTATTCGGGCGCTATCATTAAAGAACGAAGAGCTCATGTTGCTTCTTCAAAGGCGTCCAAGGTGGCACGTGAAAAAGACTTTTTGGATCGACTCCTTGAACATAACTTTGATGATGCTCAAATCAACATCTTGGTTCTGGCAAGTTTTTAAATAAAAAAATTCAGTCAAACTTACTAAGTGCAAAATTAATTTTTATCAAACATATCTTAAATCCAACAAAATTTTGTATGTAACAGTAATTTTAAGATAAAGGGAGGACTAATTACTCCATCCGTTCCAATTTTATTGTCACCCGACAAAATCACACAGTTTTAGAAAAGTGATTGTCACGTGTACTTTTTGTTAATTTTTCAGCTTTACCCTTTACTTGTTGTACGATTTTTTGTTTAACATGCATATAGTAAGGGCATAAAAGAAATTTAACGTATTATTTTTTATCTGTTTATGGAAGTAGACAATTTATTTGAAACAGCCTAAAAAGGAATAGTAGACAATAAATATGAGACTTTCATGTATTTAATATTTAAATGTTTACTACTTGCAGGAATTATTCATAGCCGGTACGGATACTGTGGTTACAACTATCGAATGGGCTATGGCTGAGTTGATCAAGAACAAAGATATCAGGGAAAAAGTACTAGAAGAGTTGAAAACCGAAATCGGAACCAATTCAATTACGACATTTGACTTTTCTAAATTGACTTACTTCACTACTTTTATTAACGAGACACTAAGATTGCACCCGGTTGTTCCTGTCTTAATTCCTAGACGAGCAGTTGAAACTTGTGATGTTATGAGCTACACGATTCCTGAAAATACCCAAATATGGGTTAACGTTTGGGCGATTAGTCATGACCCAAATGTTTGGGAAGACCCATTCAGTTTTAAACCCGAAAGGTTTCTTGGGTCAGATGTTGAGTTTTATGGTCGCGATTTTGAGTTCATACCGTTTGGTGGTGGCAGAAGGATGTGTCCGGGTTTACCCTCTGGTCTTAAGAGTTTGCATACAATTTTAGCGTCTTTGATACTTGAATTCGATTGGATACTTCCAAATGGGGCGGATCCAACCCAACTTGATATGACTGAAAAATTTGGGGTGACTCTGCAGAAAGAAACACCTCTTAAGCTTATCTTCAAACACAGAGAATAATAATGGGCCTAATGATCAGTTCATATGTAATTTTTTTTTTTTTTTGTTTGGTGTTATATTTTTGTTTATGTAAGTTAAACAACTGTAGGTGAACCAACTTCGTGATATAAAGGTTGGTTACATTTTTTGCTATGTATTATTATTATATTTACTTGATGAACTGAAATAAATGAAATTGCTTGAATATGAATGTTGAAATATGTTATTTTTCGGAATAAGATCAGGTTGTTAATTTTAAGCTTAAAAAGAAAAGGTTCTTTCACAATAACGGAAGTTGTGAAAGGTATCTAGTATTATAATGTTGTTGACTAGCTACAGTTAAATAAGGTTCTTTTGATTTATTTTTCTATTTATATTTTGTTTTGAACGTCATTGTTAAGTTATACTGTATATATATATAGTTATAGTTAAGTTACATAGTTAACAACAGTTAATAATAGTTAATAAATAAATAAATAAAAATTTTGTGTTATAGTTCATGTGATAATGACATGCATCACTTACAGATGCGAAGTCAGGATCCACGTATAGGAGAATGCATTTTAAAAAAAATTAATATCTAACATAAAATTTTCGTATATACATCGTAACGATGAGATATTAAAGGGATGCTTGTGCTTATTATTAGGGGATATTGACAACTAATATACAATTTTTAACAAACTATAATTCGCTTATTTGAAGAGTTGGGGGATGCAAAGCATCCACATGCATCCCCCTGTCTCCGCCTCTGATCACTTAGTGAGAGGTCAGAAGTTCGACTCTCGTGGGATGCAACATTGCACAAAAGGTTGCCCCTTTATCTTTGAATTTCATCCAAGAGTGTCTTCCGCACATCACGTTGTGGGGGCAGTGGGGAGGCCGGGAGGGGGGGTTTTACCACCCATGCCCTCGGATTGAGCCGGGTTTCTTCCTGGACAGCAGTTGGGGCAGGTTATGCAACTGTGGGAGATGGAACGTGTGGGTGTGTAAGTCTTCCCTGGATAATGATGTTAAAAAAAAAAACAAACAAATAAATAATAATAAATCATTAAAATTAATTTCGTTAACAAGGGGGCAAGGGGCCAATAGAGCTGGGAATCTAATTTATTAAGTGAGCAGATTCTAGCCCAAATCTTGTGGGCATGGACAGGCCTAAGTGGAAACAGTTAAACTTGTCATCCAGTTTGATGACCTGAATCGAAAATATCAAGTTAATAGTCGTATATTTGCATTATTTATTTTATTTTATTTTATTTTTTTATTTTTTTGGGTAACATCAAAATCTTTTTGCTACACAAAGAGAATTTTGTAACATCAAAATCTTTAAACTAAATTTTAAATATATCTAGACCGAGCAATAGATCAAAAACAATTCATGAATATAAATCAAAGCCACTCAACGTTTAACTTTAACTTTATAAATAAGCACAAGTTTATAAGCTTAAAAAGGTGCTCTATTAACTTAAGCACCTTGAACTTGATTTCAACGCTTAACTGATTTTCTTCTTTGACTGGACTTTACATGTAGTCGTGCCAATCCAACGTCGTTTATCTTTAAACGTGGATCTTGTAATGTCTATTTGCTTGTTTATGTGGATGATATTCAGGCCCGGCTCAATAGGGGAGCAATGTGATCAACTGCTCCGAGCCCCTTTTTTTAAGGGCCTAAAAAATGTTACCACGTTTCGTCATAGTGGGCTTGTTATAACATTAAAATGTGACATCGCGACTCATTTATTAAAATCGCCCGTCTCATAATATCAGTGTTGAAATGGAAAAGTGAATGGTTGGTGGATGGTAGGTGCCTACCATTGAAGACTTCTATATGTTTGATAATATAATGGATGGTGAAAGGAAGTAGCATTCAATTGTGAGGTTTGACTTGACAATCTTCGTATGTCCTCACTAACCCCAATATTATTGCTATAAATAGAGTCACCTGATAACGCATTCATTCGTACCAAATCATTTCTTTCTTTCTTATATACTAAAGAAAATAATAGAGAGTTTGTGAGTTTAATCTCATAATTACAAGAGATATAAAGATTAATGTTTATCCTTGTAATTAGAGAGAAGTGTAATTCCTATTATTCTTATTAGTGAAGCGTTTCTTTCCTTGCCCGTGGTTTTTACCCTATTGGGATTTTCCACGTTAAATCTCGGTGTCCTATTATTGTCGTTATTTCAATTATTACTAGCGGTTTGATATAATTCGGTGTCGCTTTTCTCAACAAGTGGTATCAAGAGCTAAGGTTCTAATATCTAGTGTGTATTAATCTACTTATCGTATGCTCTGTGGTTGCCACGGGAGTGGATCGTCCACATCAGAAAATAAGTAAGATTAATTTCACTCGATAAAAGTTCCAGAGTACAATTTTTCAGAAAAATAGTATTGTCGAAAAGAAGATTGTGATTATAGCAATGTCTACGAAATTCGAAATTGAAAACGGGAGTAACTTCTCGTTATGGAAACTAAAGATGAAAGCTATCCTGAGAAAGGATAAGTGTTTGGCGGCCATCAGTGGACGTTCAGCCGAAGTCACTGATGAAAAATGGGAAGAGATGGACGACCAGGCTATCGCAAATCTTCATCTGGCACTAGCAGATGGCGTTTTGTCTAGCATTGAAGAAAAGAAGACGGCGAAAGAGATTTGGGATCGCCTCGTAAAATTGTACGAGACCAAATCACTCCACAATAAGATATTCCTTAAGAGGAAACTTTATGCGCTACGCATGAATGAATCTACTTCAGTTAATGAGCACATTAATTCTTTGAATACTCTATTTTCCCAACTCGCTTCATTAAGTTGCAATATAGAGCCAAAAGAACGTGCTGAACTTTTACTTCAGAGTCTACCTGACTCGTATGATCAACTCATTATTAACTTAACCAATAATGTTCTCTCGGGGTATCTAGTCTATGATGAAGTTGCGGCTGCTATTCTAGAAGAAGAAAATCGGCGCAATAACAAGGAGGACAAACAGGCCGGTTCACGACAAGTGGAGGCCTTGGTAGTATCAGGAGGGAGATCAACGGAACGTGGCCCAAGTGGGAGTCACAATCATGGTAAACCGAAGTTTAAAAAGAAGAAGACCTATACATGCTACAATTGTGGCAAGAAAGGTCATCTGAATAAGGATTGTCGGAGTTTAAATAACTCTAATCCTCAAGGAAATATCGCAAGCATTTCAGAAGATGGGACTGCTTTGATTAGTGAAGCAGTGATAGCAAATGAAGGGAGAAAGACATTTGTTGATGTCTGGTTATTTGACTCAGGGGCTACTTTTCACATGACCCCTAGAAGAGAATGGTTCAAACAATATGAACGTATCTCAGGAGGATCTATATACAGTTGCAATGATCATGAACTAAAGATCATTAGAATCGGAGATATCATTCTGAAGATGCACGATGGTACAGTTCGTACTATTTAAGGTGTACGACACGTGGAGGGTTTGAAGAAGAACTTATTGTCTTTAGGACAATTGGATGATCTTGGTTGTAAGATGGAGATACAAGACAAGATCATGAAAATCATGAAAGGCGCAGTTGTAATTATGAAAGGAGAAAAGGTGGGTGCTAATCTATACATTCTGAAAGGCTAGACGATACGGGAAGCGAAAGCATCCGTTGCTTCGAATAGTTCAAGTGATAAAACTGCTATAACATGGCATCAAAAGCTTGGACACATGTCTGAACAAGGTATGAAGATTCTTGTTGAAAGAAATCTTATTCCTGGTCTTACAAAGGTATCACTACCTTTTTGTGAGCATTGTGTAATCAGCAAGCAACATCGCCTGAAGTTTAACACATCAAATTCTAGAAGTAAATTGGTTCTGGAATTAGTTCACTCTGATGTGTGGCAAGCACCAATTCAATCGCTAGGAGGAGCAAAGTATTTTGTATCATTTATTGATGATTACACTAGGAGATGTTGGGTGTACCCAATCAAGAGGAAAGCAGATGTGTTTGAAGTTTTCAAAGTTTACAAAGCGCGGGTTGAACTTGAAACTGGTAAAAAGATCAAGTGTTTAAGGACTGATAATGGAGGAGAATACACTGGTGATGAATTTAATAAGTTCTGCAAACAAGAAGGTATCAAAAGGCAGTTCACGACGGCATACACTCCTCAACAAAATGGAGTGGCAGAGCGGATGAACAGAACCTTGTTAGATAGAACGAGGGCGATGTTGGCAACTGCAAGCTTGGGAAAATCATTCTGGGCAGAAGCAGTAAGTACTGCCTGTTATGTAATAAATCGGTCACCATCAACTATAATTGAGTTGAAATTGCCACTGAAAATGTGGACTGGAAAACCAGTTAATTATTCTGACCTTCATGTATTTGGAAGTCCTGTGTACGCAATGTACAATTCTCAAGCAACGACAAAGTTGGATCCGAAGTCCAGAAAGTGTTTGTTCTTGGGATATGCTGATGGAGTTAAGGGATATCGCTTGTGGGACCCCACTGCCCACAAAGTAGTCATCAGCAGAGATGTTGTCTTTACAGAAGACAAAGATCTTGAAGATGTTAGCATTTCAAAAGAAACTATACCGATACAAGTGGGTAATGAATTTCATAAAGATTCTTCTGAAGCAGTACCAGAGCACGATGAAAATCAATTAGTTGTTGATGAAGCTCCAGCGACTCGTATTTCTAATCGGGAAAGGAAACGTCCAGGGTGGCACTCAGATTATATTATGGAAAGCAATGTTGCATATTGTCTTCTAACAGAGGAAGGAGAGCCAACAACTCTTCGCGAGGCACTAAATCATTCAGATGCATCTCAGTGGATGACAGCTATGCAGGAAGAAATTGAAGCTCTTCATAAAAATAAAACATGGGAACTTGTGCCATTGCCGAAAGGTAGAAAACCTATTGGAAATAAATGGGTGTATAAGATCAAGCGAAATGGCGATGATCAAGTGGAGCGGTATCGTGCAAGACTGGTGGTTAAAGGATATGCTCAGAAAGAAGGTACGGACTTTAATGAAATATTTTCTCCTGTGGTTCGACTTACAACAATTCGAGTAGTTATAGCGATGTGTGCTACATTTAATTTTCATCTAGAGCAGCTAGATGTGAAAACTGCATTTTTTATGAAAATCTTGAAGAAGAAATTTATATGCTTCAACCAGAAGGTTTTGAACTACAAGGAAAAAAGAACTTGGTTTGCAGGTTAAAGAAATCTCTGTATGGTCTCAAATAGGCGCCGAGATGTTGGTACAAGAGATTTGATTCTTTCATAATGAGCCTTGAATAAAACAGACTTTATGCAGACCCTTGTGCATATTTCAAGAGGTTTGGGGACAATGATTTTGTCATTTTGCTGTTATATGTAGACGACATGTTGGTTGCAGGCCCCAACAAAGATCATATTAATAAGCTGAAGGCTCAATTGGCTAGGGAATTTGAAATGAAAGACTTGGGTGCCGCAAACAAGATTCTAGGGATGCAAATTCACCGAGACAGAGATAATAGAAAGATTTGGCTTTCTCAAAAGAATTATTTGAGGAAAATCTTGGAGCGTTTCAATATGCAAGATAGTAACCCAATCTCAATCCCACTTCCTACTAATCTCAAGTTATCCTCCGTTATGTGTCCTAGCAGTGAAGACGAGAGGAAGAAGATGTCTCGAGTACCGTATGCATCAGTAGTGGGAAGTTTAATGTTCGCAATGATATATACAAGACCAGACATTGCACATGTAGTGGGAGTAGTTAGTCGGTACATGGCGAATCCTGGTAAAGAGCATTGGAATGCGGTAAAGAGGATCCTAAGATACATTAAGGGTACCTTGGATGTTGCATTATGTTATGGGGAACCAGAATTTATTGTCAAAGGGTATGTTGATTCAGATTATGCAGGTGATATGGATAAAAGTAAATCCACCACCGCGTATGTTTTTACACTTTATGGTAGAACAGTAAGCTGGGATTCAAAACTGCAGTCAGTTGTGGCGACGTCAACAACAGAGGCAGAATATGTAGCAGCTACTCAAGCTACTAAAGAGGCAGTATGGTTGA